>NW_021703778.1:153082824-153133769 GCF_005190385.1 Monodon monoceros | reverse complement strand
TCTCTCTCTCTCTCTCTCTCTCTCTCTCTCTTTCTTTCTTTCTTTCTTTCTTTCTTTCTTTCTACCTTTTCTCACTTTTATTCTGAGTGATGTGGATGAAAGGCTCTTGCTGCTCCAGCCAGGATTCAGGGCTGTGCCACTGAGGTGGGAGAGCCAACTTCAGGACACTGGTCCACAAGAGACCTCTCAGCTCCACGTAATATCAAATGGCAAAAATCTCCCAGAGAGCTCCATTTCAACACCAACACCCAGCTTCACTTAACGACCAGCAAGTTACAGTGCTGGACACCCTATGCCAAAAAACTAGCAAGACAGGAACACAATGCTACCCATGAGCAGAGAGGCTGCCTAAAATCATAATAAGCCCACAGACACACCAAAACACACCACCAGATGTGGACTTGCCCACCAGAAAGACAAGATCCAGCCTCATCCACAAGAACATAGGCAATAGTCCCCTCCACCAGGAAGCCTACACAACCCACGGAATCAACTTTAGCCACTGGGGACAGACACCAAAAACAACAGGAACTACGAATCTGCAGCCTGCAAAAATGAGACCCCAAACACAGTAAGATAAGCAAAATGAGAAGACAGAAGAACACACAGCACATGAAGGAGCAAGGTAAAAATGCACCCAGACCTAACAAATGAAGAGGAAATAGGCAGTCTACCTGAAAAAGAATTCAGAATAATGATAGTAAAGATGATCCAAAATCTGGGAAACAGGACAGAGACAATGCAAGAAACATTTAACAAGGACCTAGAAGAACTAAAGAGGAAACAAGCAACGAAGAACAACACAATAAATGAAATTAAAAATACTCTAGAAGGGATCAACAGCAGAAAAACTGAGGCAGAAGAACAGATGAGTGACCTGGAAGATACAATAGTGGAAATAACTACTGCATAGAAGAATAAAGAAAAAAGATTGAAAAGAACTGAGGACAGTCTCAGAGACCTCTGAGACAACATTAAACGTAACAACATTTGAGTTACAGGGGTCCCAGAAGAAGAAGAGGACTGAGAAAAGGACTGAGAAAGGGACTGAGAAAATAATTAAAGAGATTATAGTTGAAAACTTCCCTAACATGGGAAAGGAAATAATTAATCAAGTCCAGGAAGCACAGAGAGTCCCAAACAAGATAAATCCAAGGAGAAACATGCCAAGACACATATTAATCAAACTATCAAAAATTAAATACAAAGAAAACATATTAAAAGAAGCAAGGGAAAAACAACAAATAACACACAAGGGAATCCCCATAAGGTTAACAGCTGATCTTTCAGCAGAAATTCTGCAAGCCAGAAGGGCGTGGCAGGACATATTTAAAGTGATGAAGGACAAAAACCTACAACCAAGATTACTCTACCCAGCAAGGATCTCATTCAGATTTGATGGATAAAAGCCTTTAAAGACAAGCAAAAGCTGAGAGAGTTCAGCACCACCAAACAAGCTTTACAACAAATGCTAAAGAAACTTCTCTAGGCAAGAAACACAAGAAAAGGAAAAGACCTACAATAACAAACCCAAAACAATTAAGACAACGGTAATAGGAACATACATATCGATAATTACCTTAAATGTAAATGGATTAAATGCTCCCACCAAAAGACACAGACTGGCTGAATGGATACAAAAACAAGACCCATACATATGCTGTCTACAAGAGACCCACCTCAGACCTAGGGACACATACAGACTGAAAGTTAGGGGATGGAAAAAGATATTCCATGCAAATGAAAATCAGAAGAAACCTAGAGTAGCAATTCTCATATCAGACAAAATAGACTTTAAAACAAAGACTATTACAAGAGACAAAGAAGGACACTACAAAATGATCAAGGGATCAATCCAAGAAGAAGATATAACGATTGTAAATATTTATGCACCCAACATAGGAGCACCTCAATACATAAGGCAAATACTAACAGCAATAAAATGGGAAATCGACAGTAACACATTCATACTAGGGGACATTAACAACCCACTTTCCGCAAAGGACAGATCATCCAAAATGAAAATAAATAAGGAAACACAAGTTTTAAATGATACATTAAACAAGATGGATTTAATAGATATTTATAGGACATTCCATTCAAAAACCACAAAATACACATTCTTCTCAAGTGCTCATGGAACATTCTCCAGGATAGATCATATCTTCGGTCACAAATCAAGCCTTGGTAAATTTAAGAAAACTGAAATCGTATCAAGTACCTTTTTAGACCACAACACTATGAGACTACATATCAATTACAGGAAAAAATCTGTAAAAAGTACAAACACATGGAGGCTACACAACACACTACTTAATAACCAAGAGATAACTGAAGAAATCAAAGAGGAAATCACAAAATACCTAGAAACAAATGACAATGAAAACACGACGACCCAAAACCTATGGGATGCAGCAAAAGCAGTTCTAAGAGGGAAGTTTATAGCAATACAATCCTACCTTAAGAAACAGAAAACACCTCAAATAAACAACCTAACCTTGCACCTAAAGCAATTAGAGAATGAAGAACAAAAAAAGCCCAAAGTTAGCAGAAGAAAAGAAATAATAAAGATCAGATCAGAAATAAATGAAAAAGAAATGAAGAAAAGGATAGTAAAGAACAATAAAACTAAAAGCTGGTTCTTTGAGAAGATAAACAAAATTGGTAAACCATTAGCCAGACTCATCAAGAAAAAAAAGGAGAAGACTCAAATCAGTAGAATTAGAAATGAAAAAGGAGAAGTAACAACTGACACTGCAGAAATACAAAAGATCCTGAGAGATTACTACAAGCAACTCTATGCCAAAAAAATGGAAAACCTGGAAGAAATGGATGAATTCTTAGAAATGCACAACCTGCCAAGATTGAACCAGGAAGAAATAGAAAATATGAACAGACCAATCACAAGCACTGAAATTGAGACTATGATTAAAAATCTTCCAACAAAAAAAAGGACCAGATGGCTTCACAGGTGAATTCTATCAAACATTTAGAGAAGAGCTAACACCTATCCTTCTCAAACTCTTCCAAAATATAGCAGAGGGAGGAACACTCCCAAACTCATTCTACAAGGCAACCATCACCTTGATACCAAAACCAGACAAAGATGTCACAAAGAAAGAAAACTACAGGCCAATATCACTGATGAACATACATGCAAAAATCCTCAACAAAATCCTAGCAAACAGAATCCAACAGCACATTAAAAGGATCATACACCATGATCAAGTGAGGTATATTCCAGGAATACAATGACTCTTCAATATGCACAAATCAATCAACGTGATACATCATATTAACGAATTGAAGGAGAAAAACCACATGATCATCGCAATAGATGCTGAGACAGCTTTTGACAAAATTCAACACCCATTTATGATAAAAACCCTCCAGAAAGTAGGCATAGGGGGAACTTTCCTCAACATAATAATGGCCATATATGACAAAGCCACAGCCAACATCGTCCTCAATGGTGAAAAACTGAAACCATTTCCACTAAGATCAGGAACAAGACAAGGTTGCCCACTCTTACCACTCTTATTCAACATAGTTTTGGAAGTTTTAGCCACAGCAATCAGAGAAGAAAAAGAAATAAAAGGAATCCAAATCAGAAAGGAAGAAGTAAAGCTGTCACTGTTTGCAGATGACATGATACTATACATAGAGAATCCTAAAGATGCTACCAGAAAACTACTAGAGCTAATCAATGAATTTGGTAAAGTAGCAGGATACAAAATTAATGCTCAGAAATCTCTGGCATTCCTATATACTAATGATGAAAAATCTGAAAATGAAATCAAGAAAACACTCCCATTTACCACTGCAACAAGAAGAATAAAATATCTAGGAATAAACCTACCTAAGGAGACGAAAGACCTGTATGCAGAAAATTATAAGACACTGATGAAAGAAATTAAAGATGATACAAATAGATGGAGAGATATACCATGTCCTTGGATTGGAAGAATCAACATTATGAAAATGACTCTACTACCCAAAGTAATCTATAGATTCAATGCAATCCCTATCAAACTACCACTGGCATTTTTCACAGAACTAGAACAAAAAATTTCGCAATTTGTATGGAAACACAAAAGACCCCGAATAGCCAAGGCAATCTTGAGAACGAAAAATGGAGCTGGAGGAATCAGGCTCCCTGACTTCAGACTATACTACAAAGCTACAGTAATCAAGACAGTATGGTACTGGCACAAAATCAGAAAGATAGATGAATGGAACAGGATAGAAAGCACAGAGATAAACCCACACACATATGGTCACCTTATCTTTGATAAAGGAGGCAAGAATATACAGTGGAGAAAAGATACCCTCTTCAATAAGTGGTGCTGGGAAAACTGGATAGCTACATGTAAAAGTATGAGATTAGAACACTCCCTAACACCACACACAAAAAGAAGCTCAAAATGGATTAAAGACCTAAATGTAAGGCCAGAAACTATCAAACTCTTAGAGAAAAATATAGGCAGAACACTCTACGACATAAATCACAGCAAGATCCTTTTTGACCCACTTCCTAGAAAAATGGAAATAAAAACAAAAATAAATGGGACCTAATGAAACTTAAAAGCTTTTGCACAGCACAGGAAACGATAAATAAGACCAAAAGACAACCCTCAGAATGGGAGAAAATATTTGCAAATGAAGCAACTGACAAATTAATCTCCAAAATTTACAAGCAGCTCATGCAGCTCAATAACAAAAAAACAAACAACCCAATCCAAAAATGGGCAGAAGACCTAAATAGACATTTCTCCAAAGAAGATATACAGATTGCCAACAAACATGAAAGAATGCTCAACATCATTAATCATTAGAGAAATGCAAATCAAAATTACAATGAGATATCATCTCACACCAGTCAGAATGGCCATCATCAAAAAATCTGGAAACAATAAATGCTGGAGAGGGTGTGGAGAGAAGGGAACACTCTTGCACTGCTGGTGGGAATGTAAATTGATACAGCCACTATGGAGAACAGTATGGAGGTTCCTTAAAAAACTACAAATAGAACTACCATTTGGGGGAACCAGCAATCCCACTACTGGGCATATACCCTGAGAAATCCATAATTCAAAAAGAGTCATGTACCAAAATGTTCATTGCAGCTCTATTTACAATAGCCAGGAGATGGAAGCAACCTAAGTGTCCATCATTGGATGAATGGATAAAGAAGATGTGGCACATATATACAATGGAATATTACTCAGCCATAAAAAGAAATGAAATTGAGTTATTTGTAGTGAGGTGAATAGACCTAGAGTCTGTCATACAGAGTTACGTAAGTCAGAAAGAGAAAAACAAACACCGTATGCTAACACATATATATGGAATCTAAGAAAAAAAAAAAAGGTCATGACGAACCTAGGGGTAAGATGGGAATAAAGACACAGACCTACTAGAGAATGGACTTGAGGATATGGGGAGGGGGAAGGGTAAGCTGTGACAAAGTGAGAGAGTGGCATGGACATATATACACTACCAAATGTAAAATAGATAACTAGTGGGAAGCAGCCACATAGCACAGGGAGATCAGCTCAGTGCTTTATGACTACCTAGAGGGGTGGGATAGGGAGCGTGGGAGGGAGGGAGACGCAAGAGGGAAGAAATATGGGAACATATGTATATGTATAACTGATTCACTTTGTTATAAAGCAGAAACTTTCACACTATTGTAAAGCAGTTATACTCCAATAAATATGTTAAAAAAATAAAAAGAATAATATAGGTTCCGTTGACCAAAGTGTTAACCATTTTTTCCTGGAGTTTTAACTCAATACCTCACCGTAATTCGAAGATTTTTTTTCTCTCTGTTTTCCCTAAATGCTTAATATTAGTGTTTGAATCAGGGATTAGCAAACTGCGTCCCTCAAGATACACCAGTTTCGCAAATAAAATTCTTTTGGAATGCGTGTTCCTTTGTTCAGTATTGTCTATAGCTTCTTTGGCACCACAATGACAGAACTGCAACAGAAGCCTTATGGCCCCTAAGCTGAAAATATTTACTTTGCTGGCATAAAAAGAAACGAAATTGAGTTATCTGTAGTGAGGTGGATGGACCTAGAGTCTGTGATACAGAGTGAAGTAAGTCAGAAAGAGAAAAACAAATATCGTATGCTAACACATATACATGGAATCTAAAAAAAAAAAAAAATCGCTCTGATGAACCTAGGGACAGGACAGGAATAAAGACACAGACGTAGAGAATGGACTTGAAGGGCGGGGTGGGGGAGGGGGAAGCTGGGGTGAAGTGAGAGAGTGGCATGGACATATATACACTACCAAATGTAAAACAGATAGCTAGTGGGAAGCAGCCGCATAGCACAGGGAGATCAGCATGGTGCTTTGTGACCACCTAGAGGGGTGGGATACGGAGGGTGGGAGGAAGACGCAAGAGGGAGGGGACATGGTGATATATGTATACATATAGCTGATTCACTTTGTTATACAGCAGAAACTAACACAATATTGTAAAGCAATTATACTCCAATAAAGATGTAAAAAAAAAATTCTGTGATAACCTATATGAGAAAAGAATCTAAAAAATAATGAATATATGTATATGTACAACTGAATCACTTTGCTGTACACCTGAAACTAACACAACATTGTAAATCAACTATACTCCAATAAAAATAAAAATTAAAAACAAAAAAAGAAAAAGTTTTTAGACTCCTAGTTTAAATACTACCAAGTTGGTGGTGCTCATTCTAACTTCTGAGAGCTTTAGGGAATTTTTCATTCTCAGTGTGGCTCTCTTTTTCTACTTGCTGGTGGAAGAATCTGATTTTAAAGGCACGATCAATAGGATCACTAACTATTATTTCAATGAAATTGAGAATTTCCTCCATGGAAACCCTCCACAAAGACTCACTTTAGAATTGGCTTACAGAGAACACAGTTAAGGTTTTTCATAACTTTACTTCCTTCATCTTGAAACATCTGCAGCATTTTGTAAAGTTTTTGTTGAACAAGAAGTAGTGGGAATACCTTCCGTGAACCTATCTTTAGTCATGGACTGCAGACAACAAAACTACTTCTTTCTATTTGAGCAAATTCTGCTTCCATAAGAAAGTCGGATTTCTTTCTCATTTAGCTACAAGCCACTGATTTTCTTGTTCTAGGGAAGGAAAAATGAGAAAGATTAAGTCAAAAAAGCCTGTCTTATACATAGTTTGGTGCTAGATCTTTTGAGCTACAAAAATCTTAGGGAGAAACTTAGAAGAAAAAATAGGGGGAAAAAGAGCAAGAGAATGGAGTATAAAAATCACAGAAGAGAGTGAAGCTGTTAATCATTTTTATTGTTCTTCTTGGGTTTTTCTTAAGAGTCATATTTAATGATTATTTAAGCAAAGTGAATTATTTTCAATGTTTAAAACAGAAGGAGCGCTTCCCTGGTGGCACAATGGTTAAGAATCCACCTGCCAATGCAGGGGACACGGGTTCGAGCACTGGTCCGGGAAGATCCCACATGCCGCGAATCAACTAAGCCCATGTGCCACAGCTACTGAGCCTTCACTCTAGAGCCCGCGAGCCACAACCACTGAGCCCATGTGCCACAACTACTGAAGCCTGCACTCCTAGAGCCTGTGCTCCACAACAAGAGAAGCCACCGCAATGAGAAGCCCGCTCACCGCAACTAGAGAAAGCCCACACACAGCAACAAAGACCCAACACAGCCAAAAAAAAAAAAACCAGAAGGAAATGTAGATACTGGCTACTGTTATGGAACATCTGAAATTGCCCAAAGGGTGATTAAAATGGATCTGAAGAAGGACCCAGGAGAAGTAGCAATAATGTTGGTATCTGACACTCAGACACACAAAAATAAATGGCTTGAGAATGAGGATGAAGCCAGAAAATGAAAATAGCAAGTTAAAACATGAAGGATAAGGAATGAGGAAGCATAGAGAAACTAAACTTTTTGTTTTGCTTTGTCTGAATTTATGTGTAGTTTTATACATTGCTCTGAAAGAAAAACAAATTGGAAAACATCTCCATGCAAACCTGTGTTCTGATGTCTTTCCAACTCAAACAAGCTGGGTGCTAGTGGCTCATTATAGCATGCAAGAGGCATGTATGTTCTCATAATTCACAGGCAGTTACTCTGTACTTGTCTACAGATGGTGAACTTCCATCACGTTTAATTGCCAATTTTGCCAACCCCAGGTGGTTACATTCCCAGATGTTGACTAACTGTAAGGGCTGACTGTCTTCCAGATGTGTTAGGTTTTCACACATCTCTGTCAACTCCAAAAGAGTATGCGAATGCTTTTCTGAATCTTTGACCACTGATGGATCTCTCTCAGATGTCTTCTTGGCAAAAGTGCCTCCTTTTCTGGAGAAATCAAGTTGAGCAGTGGCTTCTATAAACATTAAAATACATTAACCACAATCCAACCCCCAATGTCACCAGTTGGTTTTAGAAAAGTGAAAAACAGATTAAAATTAGCAATGGGTAATATCTGGCCCCACCATTTTGGTATCTCATATAAATGAAGACTTGGTGATGTTATAAACTAAAAACTTATCAGACCTCAGACTTAAATCCAAATGAAGTAATATCATCATCAGAAATAGGCACAGCAAATCAAATAAAATGTTTCCCAAAACTGTGGAAGTAATTAACATCATGAAATGTTGATTGTATTTTGTTTAATAATCACTTTTTATTTCTATTTGCCTTTGAATTTTTTGATTTTGGGTAAAAGTGCCAAGTACCTTAATAGATGAGGCTTGCAAAGTCCCAAACGAGACAAAACGTTTGGACAAGTTTCAGTAAAGCATCCAAGCTTCTGAGTATTTATTAAAACTTGCTTGGAACTCTAGGCTTTTGCAAAACTCTGGGCTTTTGCTAATGTCCCACCAAGACAATAAATAAATAAATAAATAATCTAATTATTCAGCAAAACTTGGAATAATCCCAAAGCAGGCTTTCAAGAGTTTTTCTTTTCCAAAATAGGAAGGCATTTGTCTTTTTTTTTCTCTTCTGTAGAGTCTTCATTTCAACCAATGATGAAAATGAAGACACTAAAATGTTATAAGCAATTACAGTTACAGATCATCAATATGGATTCAAGTAATTATACTACAACCAGTTTGCCACTTAACAAATGAACTACATTTACTCTGTGATGCAGAACACCTGGAAGGACAACGAACAGTTCAATCAGTTTTAAGCCTTTCCTAACATTCTGGATATCTGGATGAATTGATCAATTTTTCCATTTTCTTTAAGACATTAAGCATCTTAAAGATGCTTTAAGGAATAGATAATGCCTTACTGTGAACTAATCTCAGAGAGCCATCAAAGAAAGTTTCCTGACTCTGCTATGCTTTTGGCCCAAAGCATTTTTCTCACTCTACTATATACTGAAACACAGAACGGTCTTCAGAATAATTTATGAGAGAGGGCTAACACCTGTAGATCTCATCTAAAAAATGCCGACCTTAATTGAATAAAGCATCAAAAAGCAAGGTTTTGGAGAAAGATGTCCAAGAACAAACCTAATCACCACATTTTTTTTTTAAGAAAAAGGAGAAATCAAAACATAAGCCCACAAATTCTTTGCCAAAACTTCTGCCCACTGATTTACAGGGCTCTTCTAGAATCACTTGACTGGATTCTAGAGGAATAGAGAGAGAGCAAGAAAGAGGAAGAAGGGGAGAGAGGGAGATGCCACAGAGAAAACTATAATATTGTGGAACCAGAGTTTCCCCTAGATTTATAATTTCCATGTTTCAGAAGCTACCACTGTGGAGAGCACAGGCTGGGGAGAAAGTCAGGGTTCCTTGCAGCCATCTCCACTTTTGTCTATTTTATATATGAACACTCCAGGTAATATTTCACATGGAAAAAAAAAGGGAAGGGGGGGGTCTGCAACTAAAAACATTTTGAAAGTGGCCCTCAGAATATGGTCCCCAGACCAAGAGCACGGCATCACCCTGGAACTTGTCAGAAATGCAAAATTTCAGGTCCTATCTCAGATCTACGGAATAAGAAACTGTGGAGGTAGGGCCCGGGATTCTGTGGGGGTTTTGTTTTGTTTTGTTTTTGTTTTTTTGCGGTATGCGGGCCTCTCACTGTTGTGGCTTCTCCCGTTGTGGAGCAACAGGCTCCGGACGCTCAGGCTCAGCGGCCATGGCTGACGGGCGCAGCCGCTCTGCGGCATGTGGGATCTTCCCGGGCCGGAGCACAAACCCGTGTCCCCTGCATCGGCAGGCGGACTCTCAACCACTGCGTCACCAGGGAAGCCCGGATTCTGTGTTTTAACAACCCCTCCAGTCAATAAGGTTTGACAACCACTGCATTATATGACTCCCAAACACCACTTCCTACAAGAAGCCTTCTGTAACCAAATCCTTTACCCCTTACCCCACCCTCACACCCCACACACTTACCCTACATGCTCACACAGATGCTGGGTTGGGTGTCTGTTTTAGTCTATGTGAGCTGCTATAACAAAAATACCATAGACTGGATGGCTTAAACAACAAGCATTTATATCTCACAGTTCTGCTGATGGAGGAGTCCAAGATCAAGGCACAGACAGATACTGTGTCTGGTGAGTCTCCTTCCTGGTCCATAGATACCATTTTCTTCCTGTATCCTCACATGGCAGAAAGAGAGATCTCTGGGGGTCTCTTTTATAAGGGCACTAATTCCATTCACCTCATAACCTAATCACCTCCCAAAGTTATCATCTCCAAATACCACCATTTGGGGATTAGGCATCAACATATGAATTTAACAAGGACACAACCATTCAGTCCATAGCAGTGCCATTCTGGATTTACATCAACCAGAGCATGCATCCCATTTTTTGTGTTATTATTTCTTTATGTGTCTCACAACCATATAAACTCATCAAGAACAGTGAACATAGGGTACACTTTTTCCCATTTCTGGCACTTAGCATAGTGACTAGCACAAATAGGTGCTCAATTATACATTTATTAAATGAATAATGGATACATTGATATTTGTGTATTTGGTTTATTTGTTTATATCATACCTTCTTCAAATAAACCATTTGAGGTCTTACATAAGCACACCCACATAAACACAATGTGACCAAAATTAAACCAAGTAACCAAGACAAAGACAATCAAGATCAGAGGGTTTGATCAGTCAAACCAGGAGTCATCCTTCTATCTCTATTAATGTTTGTAGCACCCAATGGTCACTGCTCATGACTGTTTAGTTACCAAGAAATTCTCTGAACCCTCAGGTTCAGTGGGCTATGCTTCTGGCTACTATACCACAGCACACCTGGGGATAGTCATTTCACTAGCAGTAGTAATTTCTAGAAGGAAGGACTGGGGTATGTATTTCTAAAAATGGATATGTGAGAGTCAGTGTTATTAAGGAAATCCTGTAAGTATTTTTCATACTCTTTTCACCATAACCCATAATACATTTTCCTTCTTGTCCCAGTACACACATACCTACACACATATGTTTTCAGAAGCCACTCATCCTTACTTCATGTGTTGTCTTCTGGTATTTTCTCTTCTATTTAATTTTACTCTATCTCACTAAAAGTAAAGTGTTTGAGATACAATAAATTTCATGACACGTTACTGGATTGCAAACTACAGCTTAAAGAGTACTATACTATATAATGTATTGGATGATTTTAATGCAATTAAGTGGGTATCGTTTTTTGTTTTTCTTTATTTGTTTTTAACTAAATCATCATTTTTCAAATTCTCTCTTCTCAAACTTAATCTCCCCTTTATCTTCCAAATGTAGAGAGCACTAGTTAATCCCCCACCACTACCAATTCTGCAGTTGAATTTTCCAGAAATCCCAGTTCTACAGCTTAGTAGCTATGTGACTTTAGACAAGTTATTAGTCCATCCTGAGTGTTGCTTTCCTTAACTGTAAAACAAACGTCCTAATATCCCTCTTGTGATGAGGATTAGAGAAAATGCACTGAAAGCATCTTGCCATAGGTATTTGATCAATAGTAACTTCTATTATCATCCCAGAGCCCTGAGAAAACCAACAATTAATATTTTTAAGGCATTCTCAGATATCGATGTAAAAAGGGGCATCAAAATTCTATGTTACAGATAAAACGGTGCAGAAACAAAAGTTCCTACCCAAACTATTATTCTATCCCTTAGGAACAATCCCTACTGCCCAAAACAAGTCACACCTATTGGGAGGTGGCAAGGTTTCTTTTGTGAGGAATAGAATTTGGATCCTCTAAGCCTTTCCATCTAGCACCTTGCACCACCAATAAATATACCACCTCTTCTCTCCCAAGAGATTCTTTGGAAGTTAAAGACTCATGTGCTGCCTAACCATTTGCTACAGCTACTGGGGCAAAATCCCATTTCCTTATTGGGCTTATCAAACCTGGTGCCTGAAGATTACCATTACATTTCATTTGCAGAAATATAGCTCTGGAAAAGAAAAACATTAATAAAAATGTTGAGGTTTTATCTGCTCGTGCGATCCTGAGATATTGGATGTTTAATAACTGAGCTGAATTTAAAATGTCCTCTGTTAAAGCAGATAAAAATAAACAAATTGCAGGGCTTCCCTGGTGGCGCAGTGGTTGACATTCCGCCTGCCGATGCAGGGGACACAGGTTCATGCCCCGGTCCGGGAAGATCCCACATGCCACAGAGCGGCTGCGCCCGTGAGCCATGGCCGCTGAGCCTGAGCATCGGGAGCCTGTTGCTCCACAACGGGAGAAGCCACAACAGGGAGAGGCCCGCGTACCGCAAAAAAAAATTTTTTTAATTGCAATCCAGGCATGCCCTTTACTTAAAAACTCCGGACCTACAATATCCCTAACCATCAGATGCCTACCACCACTCCAGTTCCAGATGCTAAATATCCCATCCATCCCAACTTCCCCAGAGCATTGGAGCCCCTTTGAGAATACTGAATTAGACAAAATGTGTGTTCAAAAGTTGGAGGAATGGAAAACGCTGAAAGGAAAGAATAGTTTAGAGCAACCCATTGCTGGAGCTACAGCCTTAGGCAAAAATACACCCAACAACCTAGCAAACATATTGCCCAAATAGATTTTCCCCTATATTTCCAAATTATGTTCATCTCCCTTTATCACTCCGCTTGAAATTTCACCATTCAAAGATTTATAGATAAAAATGGAGGGCTGTGGAGCCATCAGATAGGCACACACCAGGGCAAATAAATTAAATGAGACAATTTTCCTCACAATGCCAAGATAAAATCAGAAGATGGATTTAGGGAATTAGAGAGCATTCTGCTTCCAAAGAGCTCCTAGAATTAAAACTCCCACAAGATTGAAAGCCTAAAAATGACCCTCTCTTCCCTACCCCAAAATGCTGGACTTGGGGCATATTGATGGAGAGGTGTCAGTCTGAACACACTGGTTCTCTTGAGCTAGGGTGATGGGAGAAAAAGTCAGCCAGTGGAAATCAGATTTCATGCAAACCGAGAACCTCCCAAACCAAAACCAAGACAAAGCTGAGTTCTCAGTACAGTTCAGGTTTTTGGAGACCTTCCTCCTCTCTGCCTGTATCCCTTCCTGGCATCCTAATAATAATTAGAATAACAAAAATAATAAACAACATTAATTGAGCATATTGTATGTGCAAGACTCTCCTGAAGTAAGAACTCTGTACATGGTCCCTTATTTAACCCTCACCACAGCTCTATGTATAGGTATCTTTATTATCTCTACCTTACAGATGAGGAAACTGAGGTTTTGAAAGGTTAAATAACTAGACCATTGTTACACTGGAGGTTTAATCTAGAATCATTGAGCTATACTACTCCCATTCTACATTCCCTGTGGAGGGATCTGGACCAGATCGGAGAGATGGCGGAGAGATCTAGGAGAGGGTCAACTCTCAGAACATTTGGGTACTACTGTAGGTTGAATAATGGCCTTCTAAAGAGAATGGACTCTGCAGATGTGATTAAATTAAGAATCTTGAGATGGGGAAACTATCTCATATCATCAAGGTGGGCTCAGTGTAATCACAAGGGTACTCGTAAGAGGAAGGCAGGAGGGTCGGAGACAGAGACAGGGATTGGAAGATGCTACACTGCTGGCTTTGAAGACAGAGGAAAGGAGCCATGAGTCAAGGAAAGCAAACAGCCTCTAGAAACTAGAAAAGGCAAGGCAACAGATTCTCCTCTAGAGCCTCCAGAAGGAGCTCAGCTCTGCTGATACCTTAATTTGGGGACTTCTGACATCCAGAACTATGATAATACATGTGTTGTTTTAAACCGTGAAGTTTGCGGTAATTGGTTCCAAAAGCAACAGGAAACTAATACAGAAATGCAGGGTCTCTTTTTTCCATGCAAATAACATGCATGTTTGTTTCTCTTCCAGTCCCTGGAGGAAACCTCGCAAAGCAGTGTACCTCAGATTCTAGGTGAGGTGCACTATGCCTGCCTCACGTGGTAATTGCATCTTTGCATCCTCTACCACACTTAGCATGGGTTTGGCACCCAGAAGTCTTTCCCAATTTGCTGAGGCCCTTAATCCCTTGCAGCTCCAAGCTTTCACAGCAATTATTTATTCACATCTACGTAGTGTCAAGGCATTGTAATTTTTCTTATTTTACGGCCCCCCTCTTCCACTGACCCAGTCTCCTCAAGAGGAGATATCATATTATTCCTCACTTCTGTCTCTCCAGCACCCAGCACATCACCTACCACCGTGGTGGTATCTAAGCACAGAGAAAAGAGGATGTGGAGGGAGAAAACGAGCACAGGAAGATGGCCCAGAGCCAATAAACATTGAATGGATAAACTGGGGCCAAGTGTGTGCTTCGCTCTCATATAATCTGTCCTGAGAAATACACCTGTCTATACCCCAATGTGGGAAGTGTTTGCTGTTCTCCCCCCACAGTCCTCAGATTTACATCTTCTAAGTCTCACTGTGACCCTTTCTGTACAACAAACTAAGCCCTGAATTATGATATTTATTGTACGAAAGAACAGTAAAGCAAGATTTGTGCTTTCCTTTTGTCTAAGATTGGAGACTGATTTCTACAGGCTCCAAAATAAATTTGATGCCTGGATTTTAGCCACTGAAGTTAAATCTCCCTCTCCATGGAAAATCTCATGCCATTTCTGCCCAAAGAGAGCCACCTTCTCAAAAGTTCTATAATTTGTACTATGATCACTGATTTGGTACCAATGACTTGCATTGTTGGGCACCTTTTATTAATACCTTATTTCTCTAACTAGATACAAAGTAATATTCCTTCATCAGCCAACTGACATCTCTGGAGGCACTTCTGCATGTCAGGTACTGTGACAGACTCTGGGGACACAGTGATTTGAAAAAGTCACAGTGCAGCCTCACATGGGACTGTCAGAAAACAAGAACCAGGTTTTTTAACTCCTTATACCCTCTCCATCCCTTCCACAGTGCCTAGCACAGAGAAAGTGCATGTGTTCATTGACTGACTTCTTGACCAAAATCGATAATAGGAGGTCTAGTCATAGACATACCACACCTCACACAGTTAGCTAGAACCTCGGGGATTACAGGTCATCCAGCCCAAATCTTTGGTTTTACAGATAATGACACTGAGGCACAGATCAGTGAAGTTACACAACAAATTATACAACCAGGGACAGAATGAACGTTACATCCCTGTTTTCTGGCTCCTAATCCCGTGTACCTTCTAACTGGACCCTGAGGTGACAGCTAAACTAAATTCTAGGGCCAGCTCAGTTCAACTAAGCCTGAACTTGCTACAAATGTCCAGGCTTACTAAACTGTACACACATCTGATTATACTCCCAAGTCCACACCCATCTCATCCTTCCTCACTGTCATTCTCTCTTGGCCTTACGAAGCCGCAGCTGGTGCTAATGACCTTCAGGGTCACTGGACAGCAATTTATTTCCTTTTTTTTCTTAAAAGTAAATGTTAATATCACAAGATCACTTTCTAAAATGCCCCTGGGTGAGTTTCCTCTCTGACTTTATTCTCTCTCATTTTCAACTTCCCTTTTTTCCCCTTTCTCCATGTCAAGTTGTCAGGATGACTTTGATCTCGGAGACATGCTTCTCCTTCCCTGACTCTGACAGAGCTCCCACCTGCCACTGGGAGACAATTCCACAGAAACCCATTAATTCTTTCAAGTCTAAGATCAGTCCCTGTGCTCTGTCCACAGGAGCAAGGAGGGTCCCCAGCTCAAAAGATAGATGTAACTCAAAAGAAAAGTGTAAGTGTGCACACATATCAGTGAGTCCCTAAAACCTAAAGCAGTTTATCTTCATTCAACCCAAAGATCACAGTTTCCCAGACTTTGTTTTGAGAAAACCTCTGGAAACCAACTTTTGTATCAAACTAAAAACATACAGCAAATAGAGATCTATGAGTTATTCAAAACAGTAGCTGCACACTTGAGCTGTGGCCCAATTACTTCCAGTTGATAAGAACTGCATTTCAAACAAAAAGATAATTTCGGCTTAGGGAAGCCCTTTGGTTACAGGAAAATAAAACAACTCACAGGGAAATTTCTCTTTTCACCTCCCATTTTCATAAACATTATATATAATTCTGGGTAATAAAAACGTGAAGTTTGGGGGCTTCCCTGGTGGCGCAGTGGTTGAGAGTCCGCCTGCCAATGCAGGGGACACGGGTTCATGCCGCAGTCCGGGAAGATCCCACATGCTGCGGAGCAGCTGGGTCTGTGAGCCACGGCCACTGAGCCTGCGCATCTGGAGCCTGCGCGTCTGGAGCCTGTGCTCTGCAATGGGAGAGGCTGCAACAGCAAGAGGCCCGCGTACCGCAAAAAACAAACAAACAAACAAAAAAAAAAGACGTGAAGTTTAATCAATAGCAAACAAACATTTTGGCAGGAAACTGAAAATGGTTTATTGGAGAGAAACAAACAAAAGGGCACTATCCATTCGACAGCCAAACTGGTGCCAATTTTTCTTTGTACCTTTGTTTTTACCTCTCCTCCACCCCAACACATCTGTTCCAAAGGACACATGAGGACAAGAGAGAAAAAAAAGAGAGATGGACAGAGAACTAAAGAACTGGATGACTGCCTTACAAATAAAAAAACCTCTATTTGTAAATTATTTACTTTGGGGGAAAATTCATTTCATTTAAAATGTTAATAGATGGGAAGAGCTCTGAGTTCTATAGAATAAAAGCAACTAAGTTAAAACATCTCTGAAAATAAACAAGAAAGGGGAAACATCCATCACATCCCTGCCCTTTCCATCTTCCAAGAAGTAGCAATCTTAGACCCTTGGAGGGGGAACCATAATTTTTATTTGAAAACCTCTCAGAGCGGTCCTTTTGTATTCCTCTTTCTTTCTTCACAGATCACAGCAGCAATTTTCTTTTATCTCAGCTATTTATAGTTTTCTTTTCTCAAAACCTTGGCCAGAAAGAAACTGGGCAAAAAGCATTTCTTTCAAAAGCCACGTCATTTTGTGGCACTCTTTAAAACTATTAACTATGATCAAAAAAAACAAAAAAAATACATATAGCCCCCAAAATTGTTCAACTCATTTTTTGCCACTTGCTCTATTCTACCCAAAGACATGAAAGCCAAATAAACATTCTCCTCCTGCCTCCTGGCTGGAGATGTGGGAAGAAGCCCCATTCAAACACTATCTATCCTATTCAGAAATGAAAATGCAGCAGCAATGGAAGACACTTGGTATAATGGGATTGGCACAAATCTCAGTCCTGTTTCCTATGTCTCAGACGTATCACAGAAGCCTCAACCATCTCTGGAGAGAATGGGGTGTGTAGACTCAAGACTTAGAGACCTGTCAGCCACCAACAACCCCCTGGCATATAGTCATTTCTTTTGTGCCCATAGAAGAGTGGTTAAAAGCATGATTTGTAGTCAGACATAATATGACTCCCAATTCTGGCTCTACCTCTTGATAATTTTGTGACCTTGGGAAAAATACTTGGCTGCTCTCAGCCTCAGGTGCCTTATTGATAAAACAGGGATAATTTAAACCTTAGCAAATAGATAAGGCTTGACACATTGTGACCACTTGAAGCACAGACAGTGCTTATTCCCTGCAATACTGCCTCATTCCGGGCTTGTACACAAGAAGATGACACTTCACAAGTTACTCTTAAGTGGGACCATGTGATTAAGTTCTGGACAATGTGATGTGGGCAGAGGTAATTTAAGTCACATCCAGACATAGCCATAAAAGTTCTCCCTTTCTCCAGATCTCTTCGTGGCAATCCTTGAAGTCAGGTATAGGCCTGAGCCCCTGTCAGCTTAGATACCTGAGGAACAGAGCTCCAACCTGCACTGGATACAGAGCATGGGAGAAATCAAGCTTTTTGTGTTAGGTTATTGAGATTCAGAGGTTAATCTGTTACTGCAGCGTAATCAAGCCTATCCTGACTAACCCTCGCTGAGTCACTTCAGGTCCTCCAAAAAGCAGATGCCAAGACAGTTAGAAGTGCAAGACATTTATTGGAGGGACACCTTGTGATAGATAAAGAGGAGAGGGCGCAGAAGTAAGCAGGGTGAGCCTTCAGACTACGATGCAGGTCAGATCTAACACCCACGGAAGAGGGAAGGAAGGAGGGAAGGAAGGGAGGGAGGGAGGAGGGAACAAAGGGAGGAGGGAAGGAAGGCAGGCAGGAAGGAAGGAAGGGAGGGAGGGAGGGAGGGAGGAGGGAGGCAGGGAGGCAGGAAGGCAGGAAGGCAGGAAGGCAGGAAGGAAGGAAGGGAGGGAGGGAGGGAGGGAGGGAGGGAGAGAGGGAGGGAGGGAGGAGGGAAGGAAGGAAGGAAGGTAATGTTGAAAGGAACTAATCCTTAACATAGTGGGCTACGTCATTCAGACTGAGGTTACCCCCCTTACATACCTAAAGTCATAATTTCAGGGCTGGACAGTGAGAGAAGTTTGTATGCTCCAGATTGCCTCAGATTACTTTAAAAAGAAGGTGCAATGACAGTTTCCATCTCTTCATTCTGAGAAGCTCTGTGCAGCTCTCTTGAGGTTTTAGATTTGCTGCATTAGGTTCGGGAAGATGGCATAAAATCAGAGACAAGAAAAGGGAAGATGAAGAAACAGGATAAAATGGCAGAACACAGACTAGGAGAGTAAGGAAGGCTACAGGGTACTCCAAGGGCTTAGAGTCCTGATCAGATGTGCAGGGGGTATTTGGCAGGTGCTTAGATGCCCTGTAACATGTGACTTTTTTGAAAGACTTCAGTCCAAACCTCCAACCCAGAATAGCTGTGTGACCTTAGACAATTCACTTAACCTCTCTAGCACTAAGGAGTACATTCCATGAAGCTCAGGATCATGTCTGCCTTGTTTGTACTCTGCCCCAGTGCTCAGCATGGTTCTGGGAGCACGACTGACACTTAAGTTATGTCACAGTGAAGGTCTCAGAGTTCGAGTCAGACTGTCTGGATTTGAACCCTGGCTCTGACATTGACTAACTATGTGGTCTGAGGCAAGGTTACTTAAACTTTTTCTGCTGGCTTCTCCATCTTAAAGTGGTTACATAAATGGTAATTATTTCATAGGGTTGTTATGAAGATGGAGATGAAATAATTCAGCTAAGCACTTAGAACAGTGTCTGGCACATAGCATATACCCAATAAATGTTTGCTATTATTATAAGTACTGTTTGTTGAATGAGTGAATCTTTCTGACCTTCAGTTTTCTTACCTACAGAAGAAGACTGAACAGCTACCTTGTACATTTGTTCTGAGGATTAAATGAGATAATGTAGGTAAGACACCTTAGTTCATTGCCTGACACAAAGTTGGTCTCAAAAAGTGATAATTATTCCCCATTCTCCCAAAATTTAACCCAAGCATCACTCTGTATGGAATTATTCCCATCAAGGTTCTTGTTCAAGGCTGCCATAGGCCTTCCTAGGCTTGTACACAAGATGTTCCTCCAAATATCCTCTGGATATTCCTGAAATGCATTTCTGGGTCTCTGCAGTGAAGTCATTGGGAAGACCTAAGCCCCGAGCCAGGATGCTCTTGAGCTCAGGATCAGAGTCCCGTCCCCTTCACTATATCTACCAGCTACCCTGAGGTCTACACAGCCATCAGAACTTCCCTCTACCGCTCTCCCCTCACAGAGGGGCTGCTGGCTGTCACTAGCTCTTTTTCCCAAAGGATAAAAAAAAAGTCTCAGCAAACACATCTTTCTCCCTGGCTGAGGCCCTTCAATTGTTCTCTGCAGTTTCCACCTTTATAGATGCCCCAATCAAGCTGCCTTCTGTAATGCATTCTCCATCGGGTCTCTGCTTACAGCTGAAAAATTTTGTGATGCAGCTTCTAGGAAGAATATTATGCAAACTAATACTGCATTCTCTCTCTATTCTAAATCTTAATACAGGGACATGTTTCTAGAAGTTTAGAAGTCCCAAAGTCAATGGAGATCACAGCAATCAAAAGTACAGTCATCTCTTTTCCATTGCAGAGGATGCAAACCCTTGCCAATGCAGTGCTTCCATTATAGATGAGTTTAATGTTTCAGTGAATGCTAGAGGGAAAGAACAAGGATTAGACAAGATGTGTCTCAAATCACTGGCACCAAGGGTGACAGAGCATCGGGACCATCAACACAGCCTCTCTGGAAGGAAACCCCTTGCTCTTTTCTTATGGAAACCATGTTATACAAAAAAAAAAAAAAAAAATCAGGACACACCATCTTACAGGTACAAACGCATTTCACAGGACAATGGGCCAGAATATGTGGAGTCTGAGTTGGATATTGATTAACCAGCCATGCAAAAAGCAGCCCCATTTCAGGGCCTGCCTGGTAGAAAAGGACACAATGAGAACCAGGCAGTGGGTCTGAGAGACAGGTAATAGCTGCTGCTCCTTACCTTTCATCCTTTTATTGATCAGCTACTTGATGGGTTTTCCCAGATATACGTCTTCAAAGAGGAATTTGAAGGATAACAGGCAGTGATTTCTCTCCTCTGAGTCTAATGAGGAGATGAACAAATAAAAAGAAAGATAAAATTTTAAATGATCAGGAAAGCAAGACTTGTAAATGGGCATGGCCTATTTATACACATATGGGTGGGGGGACTAGGGGTGTGTCATTTGCTCTCCCTGACAGAACACCCTCCAAGGAGGCCAGTCTTTTCTATCATTAAATCCAGTGGGTATTATCAGCCCTCATTTTACTTGTCTTCCCAGCAGCTTCAAAAAGGCTGCAATCTAAAACGGTACTTTTTCTTCTTCACCATGCCAAAATGATTTTGTCCTTTTTCATGACTTTAAACACCATACGCCAATGAAAACCGGAAGTTACAGCCCAGTCCAGACTTCTCCCCTAAGCCCAGACTTATCTATCCCTTCACCTGGTGTCTCAAGCAAGGGCTACTCATGTTCAGTATATCCTACACTAAACTCATGATCTTCATATATGTTGCTTCCTACCACTCATTTCATTCTCCTTCTGCCTTCCACCCAGCTGCATGAAGCCACAAAACTTCCCTTGTCACTATGTAGATATGTACACCTATATATGTGTGTGATATTGCGATTTATAATGAGAACATATATTTGGTCTTCCTTCCCATTTCTGGCACAGAGCTCCTAAAACCCTTGGAACTGCCTAAGTGTTGAGAGTGATAAAGGTGTCTTTTGTTACGTTAATGAGGTGGCTTTTGGAAAGCACCTAAGGAAGAGGGCTAGTTGCTTGTGGAGACAACCAGGTAATTAGAAGGTTGAAACTTTTAGTCCCCTACCCCTCCCCCAACCTCCAGGAAGGGGTGGGAGGCTGGAGATATTGAATCAATCACCAACTGCCAGTGATTTAATCAACCATGCCTTTGTAATGAACCCTCCATAAAAACCCAAAAGGTCAGGGTTATTTCGGAGCGCTTCCAGGTTGGTGAACACATGGAGATTCAGGGAGAATGATGCTCTGGGAGAGGGCATGGAAGCTCTGTGCCCTTCCCCTTACCTTGCCCTAAGCATCTCTTCCATCTGGCTGTTCCTAAGTTATATCCTTTTATAATAAACTGGAAAAATCTAGTGGGTAAAATGTTTCTCTGAGTCTTGTGCGCTGCTCTAGCAAATTAACTGAACCCAAGGAACATCTGATTTATAGCCATTCCATCAGAAGCACAGGTAACAACCTGGACTTGTGATTGGCACCTGAAGTGGGCAGTCTTGTTGGACTGAGCCCTTAACCTGTGGAATCTGATGTTATCTCTGGGTAGAGAGTGTGAGAATTGAGTTGAATTATAGGACACCCAGTTGGCGTCAGAGAATTGCTTGGTGGTGTGGGAAACCACAAAAGACACACACACACACACACACACACACACACACAGGAACTGGAACCAGAATCTTAGCATGTACATCTTGGTTTAATTTATATCCATTTCCCCTATTCCACTCACAAATGCATGGACTATGGGCTTTATATCAAGAGACTTGTGGGACTTCTCTGGTGGTGCAGTGGTTAAGAATCCACCTGCCAATGCAGGGGACACGGGTTCATCCCCTGTTCTGGGAAGATCCCACATGCCACGGAGCAACTAAGCCCGTGCACCACAACTACTGAGCCTGTGCTCTAGAGCCCGCATGCCACAACTACTGAGCCTGCATGCTGCACCTACTGAAGCCCGCACACCTAGAGCCTGTGCTCCGCAACGAGAAGCCACTGCAATGAGAAGCCCGTGCACCACAACGAAGAGTAGCCCCCGCTTGCCGCAACTCACCCCCATGCGCAGCAACAAAGACCCAATGCAGCCAAAAAACAAAAATAATATATTTTTTTAAAAAGAGACTTGTTGGTGTAGCACAGTGCCAGATACATAGTAGTTCTCAATCAATAGTCAATGAATAACATAAGCAAATGAAATAATATATGCAAAACATGTGGCACATGTGTGCCACTATCAAACAGTTTTCTTCCTCTGGGCTCAGTGATCCACACTACAGGAAAAAAGCAGAAGCACGGGTGATATAAAACAATAAAAATCCCACAAATATTTATATCTGGTGCTGGAATATTCTTACCGAGAGAATTCCCTTCAAAGACAGCAATGAAGCAACACCATGACCATCTGCCTTTAGACCCCAAGTCTTGCTCCCCATATGTCCTGGGAAAAGACAGTTCTTTGCTTCCAAATCTAAGAAAATACAAGCAATGTCTCTGCCCTGGTTCTGATACAAATCCTTTTCTAACCTCCAGGCTTTCCATTGTTCTCTGATCTGTGTTCCCATCTACATAGGAGCCTTCAGAGTTCACAGACGCTTTGCAGAGAATACAATTACTGTATGTGATTGTTCACAAGCTAGACTTTGCATAGAGCCACTATGCAACCAAAAACGGGTAAAAGTATGTGAAAAATCTATGTAGTTAATATCTCCCTCACTGGTGAGAAATCATGTCTTCTGTGCCCTTTGTGTGTTGCCCAAGCACAGGCCCTAACCCAACCCAACAGTAGTTTAACTGTTTCATTCGCCCTTGTCTGTATGCTGTAGCAACCTCTCAATAAACCTGGGAAAGATTCTTCCCCTGGCCACACTGCTATTACTCTTACCTGACTGTGACACAGACCATGAACTGGATTTTTCCTCAAGAGAGGAAGAAAATTCTTGGTTTGACTCAAGACTCTCCTTTTGCTTCAAAAGCAAAGTAAAGAATGAAAACAGAAACTAAAGATAACTTTTTCTATTCCCAATTCCCTTAAGCCCAGGCACCTGATACCCAAGTATGGTTCAGAGTTCATCCCACCCACAGACCTCCCATGCTCAGAGCTTTGCTGTGCTTTTGATGATTACTGACTGCAAAATAAATCTGGGAGAAGTGTGGTTCTTGTCCTTGGGGTGGTCTCACTGCCCCTTTATATGCACTGCCTTTCTCCTTCTATTGTGTGAAGCCACTGACCAGTATAAGCATTATTCACTCCTGCAACCCCCAGCCCCTGCAGTAGGCCACCAAATATTATTTCAGGTGGTCTGAGAGTCATGCAGGAGCTCCTACATGTCGTAAATGACACAGAAGAAACATGCTGAAACTACAAATGCCTGTTATTCACTAAACCAGGGATCTGGCCTCAAAAACTCACAGATGTTGTCACCCTCAGACAACATTTTTCTCCCATTTTTTTAGGCAAAGTAGACCTCTACTTTAACTCTACACATTCTTGCCTTCTACTTCTTTCCTTTATCTGTGGATGAAATATAATTCTTTGGTAAATTTAAGTTCATATTTAATGAGGATTCATAAATTCATACTTAAAGAGAATTAATGCTTTGTGGAAAGGAGTGCAGGTGAACAGAAGCCTGGATTTGGATCCCAACATTTAAATTCCAGGACTGGCTCTGACAATAACTTGCTAGGCTAACTGGGCAAATCTCTCAACAAGTTTGAGTTTAATTAATCTCACCTTACAACATGGAAATAAGACTTTCCCTTCCCCACCTCCTATGTATATTGTGAGGATCAATGGGAAAACAACAATAAAATTACACTGGAATAAAGGCAGTATGTAAATCCAAGGTTATATGCCTCACTCATCATGATCACGATCATCATCGTCATCGTCATTATCTTTACTCCATTTATTGCCTTAAAAATAAGTGGAGTACTGCTGCCCCCTAATGGCAGAGCTGAATGAACTTGAAGTTTTCTTAAAGTTGCACAGTCCGGTTTTACATTGCTTCAATTTGTATTCACCCAGACTAAAGTCAGAAAATGTGCAGGCTCCAAAAAAAAAAGAAAAAAAAATTAAACAGAAATGATTGCACTTGTTATACTTGGCAAATGGAATTCAGCCCCAACCTTGAATAAATGAGGCAGAAATGAGCCCAAGGTCTAGATTAAAGGGAAGGACCACCAGGTGGTCTTATTCATTTTTTATTAGTCCAAATGTGTTTTGCATGTAACAAACCATGCTCCTATTAACTGCCAGACATAAAATGAAAACATTTAGGGCAAGCTGTGGACTGACTGTCAGAATAGGCAGGAACATGGTGCTTTAAAACTCTTGAGACAGAAAACTGGGTCTGTCGGTGTAAGAAGTTGTTAGCAGCAAGTGGTTGCAGTAATTGAGTGGATGGCCTGGCAGAACATCTTTCTGAGGAGTTCCAGACTCTACTGTCACTCCCAAAGGGGCAAGAACTTCTCCTCCCAGACTTTATGAAGAGACAAATGTTCTGACTCCTCTTTGGTCCCTTCTCAAAACATTCTAGTTAGACGTTCCATAGGGCAATAAAAGCTAATAACCAGACAATTGCACTTTTCATTTCCATGGTAACTTCCCTAAGGAGGTATTCCAAAGTTCTTAGAAAAACAGGGAGTGCTGATTGAGCTACATCCAGGAAATGAGGCGATGGCTTTATTTCAGGCCCAAAAGCAGAAAACTGTATCTGTCTGCAGAAAGTCAATGGAGCTCCAAGTGCAAGGAAAATGTGCCTCACATTTGGACAGAAATCAGTCTCGTCAAGACAGACAAGGGAGACTGCTTAACTCAGACTTTGCTCCACAAGTGAGGGAAGCCCAACCCAGCACAGTAAGAGATTCCCTCTATCACAGTGTAACTTGGGATTTATGAAGATGGCAGAAGATTTTGGAGAATGACTAGATTTATTACCCTTTGAAACAAGAAGTAGGTATTTTTTATTATACATTAAACTAAGAATAAATTTTCAATACAATAGAAAGACTTAGTGAAAAATGAAAACCACACTAAAAGAAGAGACAGAAATATAAATTGTTAAATTGGAGGAATCAATAAGCAAGAAATATATTTTCCAGCTCTGTCAATGATTCAAAAGCAGCAGCTTCACCTTTCTCCAACATTCAGGCATAATTCTGGTCTGTACAACCAACTGGTCAGCAGCTCAGACAAGTCATCTTGGCTAGTCAGGAAGGTATTATTTTTCAGTTGAGTCTGGTAAGATTATCACAAGCATAGGATGCAAATAGAGTATACTGCACGTCTACTGTAAGGTTAGGAAGGTAACCCTGGGAAAGAATCAAAATAAGGGTAAAAATAAGAGTAGAAAAAAATAATTAGAATAGAAATTAAAAATAAGACTAGGAACAGGAAAAATAATAAATATGAGAATGAGAATAGAGACATGAAAAACTACATTTCAATTTATGCTATTTGTGTTATGGTACTAAGTTTTATAGTAAGTATAATAACTTGGTAACCACTGAGATATTCTGTGTGTGTTATCTCTGCATCCTAGTATATTTAAGCACTTTTAAAATCTCCTGGAGATCTGTGCTTTTAATTAAATCATAGGAGAGCTTCAAGAAACAAGTTTAAGTTCGCAGTCAATGTCTAAGTGTTTGGGGAAATTTATTTTGTTAAACTCATAAGTTTTTATTTATCATGATCTAATAATATGTGACTATTTAGAATGTCTATTATTTATTGCTTTAAAAATCACTGTTAATTCATAATAGCAATAACTTAGACATTAAATAAACACCAAAGAGATAACAAAAAGGCTTTTCTCTACATGAGTCATTTGGGTATTAAGAATCTTTTTACAGACGGTTTATACAAACGCTCTAATATACAGTGGGTTGTGTAAATGCTCA
Source organism: Monodon monoceros (assembly GCF_005190385.1). Taxonomy (NCBI): domain Eukaryota; kingdom Metazoa; phylum Chordata; class Mammalia; order Artiodactyla; family Monodontidae; genus Monodon; species Monodon monoceros. The sequence goes on along the minus strand of NW_021703778.1, from coordinate 153,107,224 downwards.
GCTCCACTTCTCAGGGGGACTGGTACGAACCTTACTTAGCCCATGTATCTCAGTAAGTGGTCCCCAGTTTTTACCAACCCTCTCCTGAGAGTCCTTATCATCTCTGGGGAGATGCTACATTCTCATCTCTAGGCCCTTATTATTTTGTAAGGTGGCTACAGTTTTGTGTCTATGTTTCTAACTGGGTCAGTGTTTCACCTCCTTTATCCTAATCAACATGTTTTCCTCCATGCTGACTTCATGGGAAGGATATGACAACACTTGGCCCTTTGGTGTGAATTAGGGTCTATGTTAATGAAGGTCTTCTTGGTTATTTGTCAGAACTCCTCACTCAAACCGCCTTAAACAAAGTAAACAAACAAACAGTATTTGCTCCTGTGCCCTGCACAGGCAAGGGTGTGGCTGGGATGAGCAGACCAGGCACTCAAGTGCTTCTGGATCTCTTGTCTCTGCTTCTTCCTGAATAAGGCTTTATTTTCTCTTCATGTAAATAGACTTCCCCCTGACTGTGGTAAATGCGGCTGCCTGGATCAATGGACTTACATTCTAACAGGTGCTTGACTCAAAGACAAGAGCGTTTTTCTCTTTCAGTTTGAGTCAAAGATCCCATGCAAGGGCTAATGTCAGCCAGACAATGATCACGTCCAGCCTAAAGAAGGTTGAGCACTATTACTGGCTCCCTTTGGCTCATGTATTGATGCCTATCATCTAATGGTTGAGGTCTGCTTCCAAAAGAAACAGAAGAGTGTACCAAATATAGAGTGTGCAGACACAAGGCAGCACTGTGACATTGTTAAAGATCCCATCACGGACAGCAACTGCTAATGGAAATCACGTCTCAATCACTAAATGCTCAGCACCTCCAGCCTGCGTACGAATATTCTGATGGGAAGCTAATAATAATCCAAATACTATGACTGGGATTGACAAATATACACTAATATGTATAAAATAGATAACTAATAAGAACCTGCTGTATTAAAAAAATATAAAATTCAAATACTATGATATCTATTTGAGTTCATCTTAATAAGCAAAACAGTCCTCTTAAATGTACTTATATGACTCATCTAAAAGACTTTTCTTATGTGTGAATAAACAAAGTTCTATTTCTGAGCTTCAATTTACGTAGCCAAGGTAGGGTGAAGGACTAAGAGGTTGGGACAAATTTTTGGAGCTTCTGACACTGCCAAGGCCTAAAGATGGATTGCAATGAATCAAATTAAGTCCTTTAGCCATATCTGTTTCTCCCGTGCCATAATAAAACCTGAAATTACATTTAAATGTAATCATATAAAGATAAAACTTAAGTAGCATTAAGTCTTCAGGCTCCTTTTTGATTGAGACTGAGAGAGAAAATTAAGAGAAAACATAAATATATCTGGATGCAAATTAAAATCCTGAGTGAGTGTTGAGAAGCACCAATGAAGCAACTATAAAGTCTTAGTTAACCACTTGATTGGAAGCTAAGTGGATGCCTTGCAGATATTTTTGTATAACAGAGCTGGCAAGCCTTAGTGGAACTAAAACAAAAACTTGTCCTTTTCATAGGAAAATGGTGTGACTGGTCCCCCTCAGTGTACTGGGAGCTTTGATGTGTGCTTCTTGCCCTCTGAATTGTTTTTCCAACAGAAGGAATAAATTCCCACTGAGCCTTCTATGTTTTTCTCAATCTCTGCTTTTGATCAAGATCACATGTTTTTAAAAACATGGCTAGGACTTCTAAATGCCTTCATTCTAAGCCTGACTCGGATTCTGGGGGAGAAATACAGTGGTCGCTCAGTGTCTGCAGGGGACTGGCTCCAGGACCCCTTCCGATACCGATATCCGTAGATGCTCAAATCCCTTATAAAAAATGGCATAGTATTTGCAAATAACCCTCACGCATACTCCCATATACAGTCGTCCTTCAGCAGATGTGATCCCGCATTCACAGATTCAACCAACCTCAGATGGTGTAGTACTGTAGCGTTAATGAAAGAAATCCATGTATAATTGGACCCACACACTTTAAAACTGTGTTGTTCGTGTCAACTGCTTTAAATCATCTGTAGATTACCTGTAATACCTAATACAATGTAAATGCAATGTAAAGAGTTGTAAACACAATGTAAATGCTATATAAGCGGTCACTAGAACATGGCAAATTCAAGTTTTGCTTTTTAAAACTTTCTGGAAGTTTTTTTTTTTTTTTTAATATTTTTACTCCATGATTGGTTGAATCCACAGATACAGAACGCATGGACACGGACGGCAAACTGTATTACTTGTAAACATTAGCACTGAATTCTACAAGTCCATATGCTTAAAGCTAAATATTCAGCCTCACAAAAACCCAAATGCCTACCTACTTATTCCTATAAATTTCCCCACCTCCCACTGGGAAGCCATAGGAAAAGGGGCAATAAAAGATGGATTTCCATGAAACTTTATCAAGGGCCACAATTTAGTGTCTAAATCACTTCCCTACCAGGAATTTGCTTCGGGTCCAGGAACAAGGACTCAGACATTTAAAACTCACGTGGAGATGATCTTAAAAGGATATTTAAATACAGTTTTCTGAAACCAGGTTGAGGGGTACAAAGTCAGAAACCACCTTGTGAATCTCCCATGGCCTTAGCCTCTTGCATTAGACTCAGGAGCCCATGATGGCATCCGTGTAGGGCAGTGGGCTGTTAATTACAGCAGCAGCAGCAGTAGCAAAATGCAGACCCACCACTACTAAACACTTCTGTTTGAAATCTCTGCCTTGTATCTCCCTACCACTGCTCATTCCCCCGAAAATTTACTGAACATGCTCTCCGCTGCTGTCATTGTTAAGAATACAGCTCATTCTCAACCACGTTGAGAATACAGCGACGACCAAAACGAGATATGATCTCTATCCTCATGGCATTTACATCCTGATGGGGAACACCAGAAAATAAACATCTAAGCCAACAAATTAGATAATCACAGAGAATTTCTATAAAATAAACAAAACTGAGTGAAAAAATTGGAGGTAAAGGGATAAGGTTACTTTATTGTTTTAATTAATTTTTATTGGAGTACAGTTGCTTTACAATGTTGTGTTAGTTTCTTGCTGTACAGTAAAATGAACCAGTCATATGTATACATATATCCACTCTGTTTTAGGGGACTGGGTTACTTTAGATTGGATGGTTATGGAAACCCTCTCTAATGGGTGACATTTTAGCTGAAACCTAAATGATAAGAAAGAGCCAGCATGTAAGGACCTGGAAGAAGAGCTTTGCAGGAAGAGGAAACAAGGGACAAATGCAAAGAGACTGAGAAGGGGAGAGGTTGGGTGGCTGAAGCATACTGGAGGTTGGGGGGGCGGGTGGTGAGTAAGTAGTGGGAGACAGAAAGGTGGGCAGGAGAGAGAACATGTAAAGCCCCAGGGACTACTCCATTACCACCTATATCTTTCCATTATTATACATAGAACAATATACCATAAAAGTACTCTTCTCTCTCTTTGAGTAGATGGTAAGTTCCTTAAGTACACTATATCTTATTCATGATAATAATTATACCTCCCATTTATCGAGGTACACCAGGCACTAAGCTAGCTACTTTGCATACATTATCTCCAATCTTCACAGCAACCCTGCAAGGTAAGTATTATTAGCAGAATTTTAACAGATGAAAAAAACCAGCTAAGTGATTTGCCCAAGGCCAAACATAGCATGGAGCAAAGCAAGGATTTAAATCTATGTATTGTCCGGCTCTGAAATCTGGCCACTTCTTACTCTCCCACATTGTTCTGACCTCATTGCACTTAATCATTTTGTAGTCCCAGCTCCTAGCACGCTGCCTGGCACATGAGGTAGACTCAGATACTCTATAAACATGTACAGCATTGAATTGGAGTGAACCGAATGTAAGCCCACACAAGAGGAGACTGAACTCATGAGGCCATACACCTGGGGAGAGAAACAAGCCCACATGAGGTGGTGAAGGGAGCTGTCCGTCTCAGGATGAATTCAAAACATGGTAGAAACAGGCAGAGAGGAGACTCTACTTAATAAAACTAAATGAAAGCTATGGGGTTTCCAGGGAGTTAATGTATGACACACTGACACAGCTGCATATCGTGTTCTGAAAAACTTAATGGGATTTTAAAGAGAGAGGCTGCTCAATGTGCTTGCAAAATGGAGATACATAAGAATGCGCTCCAGGGCTTCCCTGGTGGCGCAGTGGTTGGGAGTCCGCCTGCCGAGGCAGGGGACGCGGGTTCGCGCCCCGGTCCGGGAGGATCCCACATGCCGGAGCGGCTGGGTCCATGGGCCATGGCCGCTGAGCCTGCGCGTCCGGAGCCTGTGCTCCACAACGGGAGAGGCCACAGCAGTGAGAGGCCCGCGTACCGCAAAAAAAAAAAAATGCGCTCCAGTGATGAGGAGAAAAGAGCAGTGAGAGAGGAGGATGGCACTGTTGTAATTGCCTGTAATTCCCACCCCCTCCCCCTGCTCCCCTGACTTTAATTGGGACACTTGCAAGACACACACATTTGTAAGAGTGACAGAGCTAATTGAAGAAAACCACATGTCTCATCCACAACCAAATCAGGAATAATAATCAAAGCAGCAGAAGCAAAATTGGAAGCCATGGAGCTGTCAAAAGCAGGAGGACCTCAAATACAATGAGGCATGTAATTTAGAAAAAGCGAGAGAGCTACATGGAAGCATTAAAAATGGGACACGAAATAAAACAGATAACTTGACTCAAACTGAAACTTTCACTCCCACAATCTGGTCACAATTAAATCTCGTTAGAATTCATCTACTCTTTTCAGCCAGTGTTCTGGGGTTGGCTGTGTTCTACCACTTCACTGCCTGGAACAGTCCAGTCAAGTAAAAGTCCCCCACTCTCTCCCTAAGCTCTTCATTACTTCACATTGCTCTCCTGTCACCACTGTGGTCAGTTCTGTCCTAAGTGAACATAGAAAGCGACAGGCCCTCATCTTTAATTTTTAATATTGCGTACATTCAGAGGTCATTATTAAGTTATTCCTCGATCCTCTGTTTGCAAACGCACAGTAAAAGAAGAACGAGCAGGTTCAAGCGGGGAAGAATTCTCCTACTGACACTGTTTCTTAACTGACTGGACATCTGTTGCTTACCTCCCCAGCATCCATTCTCCCTTTCCTCAATAGCTCTGTCCCACTCTTAGCCAACACGGTCAAGGCAAGGCTCCATCCCAGGCCTAATCCAGTGCAGGAGAGTATTGTTTGCTTGGGGGACGGGGGGAGTGGCACAAGCTGGCCAATCAGAATCTCAACAACTTCCTAGGCCTGTTGGGACAATGATGCTCATCTTTCCCTGCTCTGACTCTTAGAGCTGCTTAAACAACTTGCAGGGTGGAAAATTCTCCTGTACCCTCTTAGCTTCTCCAGGTGGGTCTGGGAAATAAACTGACAACAGACAGATTAATAGGAGAAAAGGCTCACAAATATATTAGATGTTAAAAGTTTTATGTGGCACTAGGGGACTTCATGGAAAGAAGAGAAAATCCCCAAAGAAATAGCTAAGCTTGGAGGCTTTTATGCCATTTGGACAAAAGAGGATACATTTAAAGAGAGGTGACAGGACAAAGGAAAGGGTCTTTGAGCGTCTAGGGGCAGCAAGTTGTAGGAAGGCAGATATATGGGGAAACTAATAATAGATAAGGGCTAACAGTAAGGTTTGCTTGTGTAGGCTGTTTCTCAGTACCGCCTTGGAATTCAGCAGAACCCTTCACCCCCCACCCAAGTACAAAAGCCCTAAAGGCCTCTCCATGTCTCCTGCCTTTTGTTTATAGAAAAACTGAAGTTGTGACTTCCCTACTGGCACAGTGCCTAAGAATCTGCCTGGCAATGCAGGGGACACGGGTTCAAGCCCTGATCCAGGAAGATCCCACATGCTGAGGAGCAACTAAGCCTGTGTACCACAACTACTGAGCCTACACTCTAGAGCCCGTGGGCCACAACTACTGAGCCTGAGTGCCACAACTACTGAAGCCCACACACCTAGTGCCCATGCTCCACAACAAGAGAAGCCACTGCAATGAGAAACCTGCACACTGCAGCGAAGAGTAGCGCCCACTCGCCGCCAACTAGAGAAAGCCCGCGTGCAGCAACAAAGACCCAACATGGCCAAAAATAAATAAATAAATACTTCAAAAAAGAAAAGCTGAAGTCTCCCAGACCTTCCTGAGTCACAAAATAGCAGGCTCAAACAGCTAATGATTAGGGCAACAGAGTCACAAACTCAGTGCCTGATGCACACTTCTGAGTTGCTTTACAGGTACCGTAATTTCCACCAGAGGGAAAAAGCTAACTGCATGATGACCGGACTGAAGCCATGACATAAACTGCTCCATCTTAAGCAGTACTGAATCTACTGCTAGCACAATTCCAAGAACTGGCCTTAAGAGGATGGGATTAACACTATTGCTCATAATAATCTATATCTTTGTGAGCATCAAAATAATTGTAGCTTGTTCTGCCCGTATATGTAAATGGGCAACTATAACGGTCAGCAAAGAGATGCTACAGACCCATGTCAACATCTTCCACTCTAAGAATATGGCGCCCTATGTCAGCATGAAGAAGTTACAGAAGACCAACGTTCACCCATAATCCCATAGAAATAGAAAGATGTTCTGACAAGTGGGGATCTGTAATCAGCACTTTGCAGGAAACTGCCCTCAGCAAGAAGCCCCTTTTCTTGTCACTTTAGCAAAGCTATATTGTAACTAACTTTTAAACCAGGCACCCGCACGCCCTACTTCTCTCCAGCCCAAGCACATGTTTCAAATCTTTTAATCACACAATACCCTGCCTAACTTGTTGGTTCTTTCCATAGATGAAAGAAGAAGAAAAGATTCACTTTGCTGTACAGCAGAAACTAACACAACATTGTAAATCAACCATAATCCAATAAAAATTAATTTTAAAAAATAAATAAAAATAAGGGATTCTGAAGTGTGGACTTTAGCTAATAATAACGTATCAATATGGGTTTGCCATTTGTGAAAGATATATCACACTAACATAAGATGTTCATAATGGGCACAGGTTCATGGAATTCTATGTACTATCCTTGTAATAATTCTGTAAATCTAAAACTTTCTAGATTAAAAGTTTATTGAGAAAAAAAAGAAGTAGAAATGAAGAATAAGTAATTAACAGATGACCAGATCTCTTTCCTAGCTTCCCCTTCAGTAATCTTGAGAACAAACTGTGTGACCAAACTGTGTGAACAAGATAACATCTGGAGGAAGATCACAAGAAGTCCACGAGCCTGTACACAGTGAGGGATGGTGACGACTCTGACCCCCTATTTTAACTGAGATTACTTCACTTCTTCCCTTTAAAACCTTCATGGCCAAGCAGAATCTCCAGAGGTGGTTTTGGGGGACACTGAGTCCACCATCTCCCCAGATTGCTGGCATTCTGATTAAAACACCTTTCCTTTCTACCAACATTTGTCTCTCTTGAATACTGATTTTTGAGCAGTGCCTAGCAACCAGACCTGATTCAGCAACAACCTCATCTCCAGTGATAAGGTCATCATCCTCTTCCTGATATGAGAAGTGGGCAGGGGATGGTGGGGACACCTTCATAAAGAGAATTTATGATAAATTTTCAGGCAGATGGGGGGAAAGCGGAGAGTTCATCCTGTGTCTGCTTTTTCTCAATTGCCTTTAGCTCAAAATAATCCTTATGCCAGTGGCATATTTTGCAGTGGTATATTCTGATCTACACAATCCTCCCACCACATGGAGAATGAGAATGAAGTAATTATATCTCAAAAAAAGACAGGGGAGGGGAGACATCTTGTCACATTTTATAAATCCTGAATCAGCTATTCCTGAAGTCTGATCTACTCCTCAACTTTTTAGTTTTTTATATGTGTGTGTGTGTGTGTGTGTGTGTGTGTGTGTGTGTATATATTTATAGTCTAATAAATTTTCCATTTTTTGCTTAAACCATGTGAATTTTGGTTTTCACTGTTTGCAGACAAGAATTCAAACCATAATTTATTAATGTAACAGTAAACATAGCAATAAAAGAGAAATAAAAATAATAGCTGGTACTCTTAAGTGAACTTTATATGCCAGACACAGGATCCTCTTATTTTAATATCCAGTACATATTATTATTCCCATTTTATCAGCATAGAAATTAATATTAAAGAGGTGTACAATTTTCTGTAGGGTAATAGAGATGAAATTAGGACCCAAGATTTCCTTTGGAACCCCATGTTCTCAAAATCCACTGCAATGGCAAAAAAAAAAAAGAACAGAATGGGTCATAATCTCAATTAACTTCCTATATTCATCAGTGAATAAGTGGAGAAAAATGTCCTGCCTTTTTTCTTCATTTTTCTTGGGATACCTCTAAACATACCTGATAAATTCCTTTAGGCTTTTTCATCATACCTCTTTCTTCACATATGCTATCACAGATTTGCAGATGTTTTTCTTAAGCACAATTCCACAACAGAAGCACACTGCAGAAACTGAAACACTTGTCAAGATTCAGGTTCTCAACCACCCAAACAGATGTGTACAAGCAGAGGTCACAGTCCCAGAGAGAGAGCCATAGTATTTTAGAGGCTGCTCAATAGAAGGAGAAAAATTGGCCATTACAGTGTATAAAAGTTACCTGAAACTAACCATGCGAAGTCAGAAGAGAGTGCTATATTCTGGGTCAGGTACCATAACCAGTGCTAAATAGTCATTCTAATTCTATTACTACAGTCTGAAGGTACCAGGGGGTTCCTAAGCTTTCTTTACTGACTTACGGTGACCATCTGTAAATCTGAACTTATACCTAATTCCAAATCTACATCACTATAGCTCACCACCATTTAGGGTTGCTGTGAGGTGGGCTTTACCCAGTTTACTGCCAACAGAAGTACTGATGACACTTGTGTGATCTAGTTCCCTGACCAGGGATCAAACCCAGGCCCCCTGCACTGGGAGTGCAGAGTGTTAACCACTGGACCAGCAGGGAAATCCCTCACAACATTCTAATGGATAATAAACAGTACTTTTTAAAAGAAAATGCTAGATCTGAATATAACATATTCATTCAATGAATATGAACAAAATTAAAAAATATATATAAAATAGAAACATTCTATAACATGAAGAAAAGGGAATATGCACTCAAAAGGCAGAGGCAAAGTATGTGTTTGAAAAATATTCATCACAGGAAGCATAAATAAAACTTAGCCTTATTTTATGCTTATAATAAAATATGTATAAAATATGTATGCTCTATGAAACAAAAGATAAAAGATTAATATCATCAACAGAGAAGAAAATGGAGCTGAATGAGAGGCAGGAAGTAATAAAAATGAGAGACAGATGAGATAAAATAGAATATTGACAAAATGAAAATTATAGTATAATTTGAAATCTATTAGAAATAGTAAGCTGACACTACAGAAAATCAGCAAAATAGAAGACAAATTTGCTTGCCCAAATGAAAAGAGAAAAGCACAAAGAAGTAAAAAGGACAAGAAAGATGATGATACCTTTGGGCAGAGAACAAAGATGCAACTAAGAATTCACCGGAGAAAAGAACTTTACTGAAAGAAAATAAAAAATCAAAAATATCATGGGACAAAACTTTCCTGAGATGAAAGATCTGAATCTTCAAATTCACCAGATATCAGATAACACTGATGAAAGGAGACCAAAATCTAAATATATCCCATGAAACTCCTAAATTTCAAGCATAAAGAAAAAAAAAAATCCAATAGCATTCAGCACAGGAGTGAAATGTTGACCATCAAGAAACCAAAATCAAATTGGCCTCAGACCTCTCCTTCACAAGATAAAATGCCATAAACAGAGGCAGGTGGGCCATGAAGTTAATAAAGTTTAAGCTTTAAGACCCCACATTTGCATGGTGCATTTCTAAATAAATCTTAACTTTCATAACTAGCTTTATGTTACTGGTTTTGTATTCTTTTTCTGAAAGAGTTTCCCTCAAATTGTGTATGCTTCAGACTCCACAGAACCTAGATCTACCCCTGGTCAAAGTACAAGAGGACAACATCTATAACATTTTGTTGACAATAGATTGTGACCCAAGAATTAAAACCACAAAAAGTTATAATTCTTGTATGAAAAGTAAGGGATAAAGGAAGGCAGGAAAGGAGTGAAGATGTTTTAAAACTTGCAGTGCCTAACAAAGATTAAGACCTATGATCACACTTGTATTTCAAAAGATTTACCAATTTAAGAGATTTAAAAAATAAAGATTTCAAAAATTTTTAACTGTCATCTTAAAAAGCAGGAGGTAAGGTTGCTGACGACTGGCACTGAAACCATTAATGTACGAAATTAAATCTACATAATTGCTATAAATGTGGGATAAAATATAAGACAAATGTCATAAATGCTTAAAAGAACACATAATCAGTATTCTAATATAATTATAAGAAAGTAGAAAGATTTGACACAGGTTGAGATGAAAGCTTTCAGATTCAGCAGGTGGTCTTAAAATGAATTCCAGCCATTTTTCTTCCCAGCTTCAACCTAAATATAGCCTATCTCTCTTTAGAAAAACAACAGCTAAGGTGTTTGATCATAGAAAGAAGATGATTGATCATAGAAAGAGGATTAGTGGGGGGGGCCTTCAAGATGACAGAGGAGTAAGACGTGGAGATCACCTTCCTCCCCACAAATACATCAAAAATACATCTATAGGTGGAACAACTCCTACAGAACACCTACTGAACACTGGCAGAAGACCTCAGACTTCCCAAAAGGAAAGAAACTCCCCACATAGCTGGAGTCTTGGTACTCCAGCTGGGTGTCAGGCCTGAGCCTCTGAGGTGGGAGAGCTGAATTCAGCACATTGGATCACCAGAGACCTCCCAGCCCCAAGAAACATCAAATGACGAAAGCACTCACAGAGATCTCCATCTCAACACTAAGACCCAGCTCCACTCAACGACCAGCAAGCTACAGTGCTGGACACCCTATGCCAAACAACTAGCAAGACACGAACACAAACCAATACATTAGTAGAGAGGCTGCCTAAGATCATAATAAGTTCACAGACACCCAAAAACACACCACCGGACATGGACATGCCCACCAGAAAGACAAGACCCAGCATCATCCACCACAACACAGGCATCAGTACCCTCCACCAGGAAGGCTACACAACCCACTGAACCAACCTTACCCACTGAGGGCAGACACCAAAAACAAGAGGAACTATGAACCTGCAGCCTGTAAAACAGAGACCCCAAACACAGTAAGTTAAGCAAAATGAGAAGAAAGAGAAATACACAGCAGATGAAAGAGCAAGGTAAAAACAAATGAAGAGGAAATAGGCAGTCTACCTGAAAAATAATTCAGAGTAATGACAGTAAAGATATCCAAAATCTTGGAAATAGAATGGAGAAAATACAAGAAACGTTTAACATGGACCTAGAAGAACAAAAGAACAAACAAACAATGATGAACAACATATTAAATGAAATTAAGTATTCTCTAGAAAGAATCAATAGCAGAATAACTGAGGCAGAAGAACGGATAAGTGACCAGGAAGAATAAAAGTGTGGAAATAACTACTTCAGAGCAGAAAAAAGAAAAAAGAATGAAAAGATTTGAGAACAGTCTTGGAGACCTCTGGGGCAACATTAAACGAACCACCATTCGAATTATAGGGGTCCCAGAAGAAGAAGAGAAAAAGAAAGGGACTGAGAAAATATTTGAAGAGATTATAGTTGAAAACTTCCCTAATATGGGAAGGGAAACAGTCAACCAAGTCCAGGAAATAGAAAGAGTCCCATACAGGATAAATCCAAGGAGAAACACTCCAAGACACATATTAATCAAACTATCAAAAATTAAATACAAAGAAAAAATATTAAAAGCAGCAAGGGAAAAATAACACATAAGGGAATCCCCTTAAGGTTAACAGCTGACCTTTCAGCAGAAACTCTGCAAGCCAAAACGGAGTGGCAGGACATACATGAAGTGATGAAGGACGAAACCCTACAACCAAGATTACTCTACCCAGCAAGGATCCCACTCAGATTCGATGGAGAAATTAAAACCTTTACACACAAGCTAAACCTAAGAGAATTCAGAACCACCAAACCAGCTTTACAACAAATGCTAAAGGAACTTCTCTAGGTAGGAAACACAAGACAAGGAAAAGACCTACAGTAATAAAACCCAAAAAATTAAGAAAATGGTAATAGGAACATACATATCGATAATTAACTTAAATGTGAATTGATTAAATGCTCCCACCAAAAGACATAGATTGGCTGAATGGATACAAAAATAAGACCCATATATACGCTGTCTACAAGAGACCCGCTTCAGACCCAGGGGCACATACAGTCTGAAAGTGAGGGGATGGAAAAAGATATTCCACGCAAATGGAAATCAAAAAAAGGCTGGAGTAGTAATTCTCATAGCACACAAAATGGACTTTAAAACAGACTATTAAAAGAGACAAAGAAGGACACTACATAATGATCAAGGAATCGAACCAAGAAGATATAACAATTGTAAATATTTATGTACCTAACATAGGAGCACCTCAATACATAAGGCAAATACTAACAGCAATAAAAGAGGAAATCAACAGTAACACAATCATAGTAGGGGACTTTAACACCCCACTTTCACCAATGGACAGATCATCCAAAATGAAAATCAATAAGGAAACACAAGCTTTAAATGATATATTAAACAAGATGGATTTAACAGATATTTATAGGACATTCCATCCAAAAACAACAAAATACACATTCTTCTCAAGTGCTCATGGAAGATTCTCCAGGATAGATCATACCTTGGGTCACAAATCAAGCCTTGGTAAATTTAAGAAAATTGAAATTGTATCAAGTATCTTTTCCGACCACAATGCTATGAGACTAGATATCAATTACAGGAAAAAATCTGTAAGAAATACAAACACATGGAGGCTAAACAATACACTACTTAATAACCAAGAGATCACTGAAGAAATCAAAAAGGAAAGCAAAAAATACCTAGAAACAAATGACAACGAAAACATGACGACCCAAAACCTATGGGATGCAGCAAAAGCAGTTCTAAGAGAGAAGTTTATAGCAATACAATCTTACCTCAAGAAATAAGAAACACCTCAAATAAACAACCTAAGCTTACATCTAAAGCAATTAGAGAAAGAAGAACAAAAATACCCCAAAGTTGGCAGAAGGAAAGAACTCATTAAAATCAGGTCAGAAATAAATGAAAAAGAAATGAAGGAAACGATAGCAAAGATCAATAAAACTAAAAGCTTGTTCTTTGAGAAGACAAACAAAATTTATAAACCATTAGCCAGACTTATCAAGAAAAAAAGGGAGAAGACTCAAATCAATAGAATTAGAAATGAAAAAGGAGAAGCAACAACTGACACTGCAGAAATACAAAGGATCATGAGAGATTACTACAAGCAACTATATGCCAATCAAAGAGACAACCTGGAAGAAATGGACAAATTCTAGAAATGCACAACTTGCCAAGATGGAACCAGGAAGAAACAGAAAATATGAACAGACCAATCACAAGCACTGAAATTAAGACTGTGATTAAAAATCTTCCAACAAACAAAAGCCCAGGACAAGATGGCTTCACAGCCGAATTCTATCAAACATTTAGAGAAGAGCTAACACCTATCCTTCTCAAACTCTTCCCAAATAGAGCAGAGGAAGGAACACTCCCAAACTCATTCTACGAGGCCACCATCACTCTGATACCAAAACCAGATCAGAAATGTCACAAAGAAAGAAAACTACAGGCCAATATCACTGATGAACATAGATGCAAAAATCCTCAGCAAAATACTAGCAAACAGAATCCAACAGCACATTAAAAGGATCATACACCATGATCAAGTGGGGTTTATTCCAGGAATGAAAGGATTCTTCAATATACGCAAATCTATCAATGTGATAAACCATATTAACAAATTGAAGGAGAAAAACCATATGATCATTTCAATAGATGCAGAGAAAGCTTTCGACAAAATTCAACACCCATTTATGATAAAAACCCTCCAGAGAATAGGCATAGAGGGAACTTTCCTCAATATCATAAAGGCCACATATGAAAAACCCACAGCCAACATCATCCTCAATGGTGAAAAACTGAAACCATTTCCACTAAGATCAGGAAAAAGACAAGGTTGCCCACTCTCACCACTCTTATTCAACATAGTTTTGGAAGTTTTAGCCACAGAAATCAGATAAGAAAATGAAATAAAAGGAATCCAAATTGGAAAAGAAGTAAAGCTGTCACTGTTTGCAGATGACATGATACTATACATAGAGAATCCTAAAGATGCTACCAGAAAACTACTAGAGCTAATCAATGAATTTGGTAAAGTAGCAGGATACAAAATTAATGCACAGAAATCTCTGGCATTCCTATATACTAATGATGAAAAATCTGAAAGTGAAATCAAGAAAACACTCCCATTTACCATTGCAACAAAAAGAATAAAATATCTAGGAATAAACCTACCTAAGGAGACAAAAGACCTGTATGCAGAAAATTATAAGACACTGATGAAAGAAATTAAAGATGATACAAATAGATGGAGAGATATACCATGTTCTTGGATGGGAAGAATCAACATTGTGAAAATGACTCTACTACCGAAAGCAATCTACAGATTCAATGCAATCCCTATCAAACTACCACGGGCATTTTTCACAGAACTAGAACTAAAAATTTCACAATTTGTATGGAAACACAAAAGACCCCAAATAGCCAAAGCAATCTTGAGAACGAAAAAAGGAGCTGGAGGAATCAGGCTCCCTGACTTCAGACAATACTACAAAGCTACAGTAATCAAGACAGTATGGTACTGGCACAGAAACAGAAATATAGATCAATGGAACAGGATAGAAAGCCCAGAGATAAACCCACGCACATATGGTCACCTTATCTTTGATAAAGGAGGCAAGAACATACAGTGGAGAAAGGACAGTCTCTTCAATAAGTGGTGCTGGGAAAACTGGACAGCTACATGTAGAAGAATGAAATTAGAACACTCCCTAACACCATACACAAAAATAAACTCAAAATGGATTAAAGACCTAAATGTAAGGCCAGACACCATCAAACTCTTAGAGGAAAACATAGGCAGAACACTCTATGACATCAATCACAGCAAGATCCTTTTTGACCCACCTCCTAGAGAAATGGAAATAAAAACAAAAATAAACAAATGGGACCTAATGGAATTTAAAAGCTTTTGTGCAGCAAAGAAGCCATAAACAAGACGAAAAGACAACCCTGAGAACAGGAGAAAATATTTGCAAGTGAAGCAACTGACAAAGGATTAATCTCCAAAATTTCCAACCAGCTCATGCAGCTCAATATTAAAAAAACAAACAACCCAAACCAGAAATGGGCAGAAGCCCTAAATAGACATTTCTCCAAAGAAAATATACAGATTGCCAAAAGACACATGAAAGAATGCTCCACATCGTTAATCATTAGAGAAATGCAAATCAAAAGTACAATGAGATATCATCTCACAATGGTCAGAATGGCCATCATCAAAAAATCTACAAACAATAAATGCTGGAGAGGGTGTGGAGAAAAGGGAACCCTCTTGCACTGTTGGTGGGAACGTAAATTGATACAGCCACTATGGAGAATACTATGGACGTTCCTTAAAAAACTAAAAATAGAACTACCATACAACCCAGCAATCCCACTACTGGGCATGTACCCTGAGAAAAGCATAATTCAAAAAGACTCATGTACCAAAATGTTCATTGTAGCTCTATTTACAATAGCCAGGACATGGAAGCAACCTAAGTGTCCATTGACAGGTGAATGGATAAAGAAGATGTGGCACATATATACAGTGGAATGTTACTCAGCCATAAAAAGGAATGAAACTGAGTTATTTGTAGTGAGGTGGATGGACCTAGAGACTGTCATACAGAGTGAATAAGTCAGAAAGAGAAAAACAAATACGTACGCTAACACATATATATGGAATCTAAAAAAAAAAGAAAAAAAAGTTCAGAAGAACCTAGGGGCAAGACAGGAATAAAGACGCAGACCTACTAGAGAATGTACTTGAGGATACAGGGAGGGGGAAGGGTAAATTGTGACAAAGTGAGAGAGTGGTATGGACATATATACACTACCAAACATAAAACAGATAGCTAGTGGGAAGCAGCCGCATAGCACAGGGAGATCAGCCCGGTGCTTTGTGACCACCTAGAGGGGTGGGATAGGGAGGGTTGGAGGGAGGGAGACGCAAGAGGTAAGAGATATGGGGACATACGTATATGTATACCTGATTCACTTTGTTATAAAGCAGAAACTAACACACCCTTGTAAAGCAATTATACTCAAATAAAGATGTTAAAAAAAGCAAAAGAAAGAGGATTTGAAGCCTGGTGTTCGGATGAGGTCTCCAAAGAGAGCAGAGGTACAGGACAATTGCCCGCATGATTCCAAGGGAATCCTGCAAACCTGAAGCCAAGAGACCTGGAGCAAGTTTCTGGACCTCATGTTCCTTGCCAGAGCATGAACTGAAGAAATCCATAGAATCCAAAGGAAAAAGGGGGTTCCAACCCCTGTATGTGGTCTTGGGGAAATCTGCAGATTTCCCTTTTCCATGAAGAGCTGTAGAGGCACTACAAAGGTAGACTGTGTTCCTCCTTGACTCTGAGACTTGCAATGGTTGTAACCCATGAAATCAGAGAGCAAAGGAGCTTTCTCCTGGTTTTTGCCAGAGGACTAACAGCTTATCACTTGCTACACCCTTGACCCACAGGGAAGGGACAGGTGCTGCCGTGCCAACCATCACCCATGGGCTTGCCACCACTCAAAGTCCTCATTAGAAAGCAAAGCAGAGCATAGGCAAAGGAAGTTAACAATGCACCAAAGGAAGCCCAGCAATCCAAAAGCAGAAGAAAACAAGTTCTTAGTTATGTACCTTCAAGGGAGATATGATTCCTGGATGACATGACTTTCATATTTATAAAGTGAATATGTTGATCTAAGAAAAGGATTGTCATTATTGAAAACTAGATTAGTGACCTGGAAGGTCAGTTGGAAGAAATATCTCACAACCTAGAGGAAATATACTTAGAGATAGAAATAATAAAGGAAAGGTAAGATTTTTAAAAGATGACCAAGTAATGGGAGTTTCAGAAAGAGAAAAAGGAATAGCTAGAAGACAGGCAAAAACAGCAAAGGAAGTATTCCTGATGGGAACACTTGATACTGCAGATTAAAAGGGCTATGTTCCAGAGTGATAAGGAAAGGAAAGAGGGAAAGAAAGAGGAAGAGATGGAGGCAAAGGCGATGGTGGGGGGGGCGGGGGCGGGGAGAGAGAGAACTTTACAAAAGGAAAAGAATAAAATTGTTATGGTCTGAATTTTGTTACCCCGTAATTCATATGGTGGAATTATAATCCCCAGTACCTACAATGTGACTATATGTAAAAAGGTAATTAAGTTAAGTGGCATTATTAGGTAGGCCCTAATCCAATATGACTGGTTGCCTTATACGAAGAAAAGATTAGGACACAGACATATACAGAGAGAAAATCATGTGAAAGCATAGGGAGAAGACAGCGATCTATAAGCCAAGGAAAGAGGCCTCAGAGTCAACCCTGCCAACATCTTGGAGTTCTAGCCCCTGAGGCCATAAGAAAATACATTTCTATTATGTAAGCCACCCAGTCTGTGGTACTTTGTTGAAGCAGCCCTAGCAAATTAATATAAAAATTAACATCAAATTTTTCATCTGTTACATGCACTCCAATGTTCACTGCAGCACTATTTACAATAGCCAAAACATGGAAACAACTTAAATGTCCATCAACAGATTAACGGATAAAGTAGATGTGGAATATATATACAATATATATAACTCAGCCATAAAAAAGTATGAAATAATGCCATTTGCAGCAACATGGATGGACCTAGAGATTATCATACTGAGTGAAGTTAAGCCAGACAGAGAAAGACAAGTGATATCGCTTCTATGAGGAATCCGAAAATTTTTAAAAAGATACAAATGAACCTATTTACAAAACAGAAAGAAACTCACAGACATAGAAAACAAACTTATGGTTACCAAAGGGGAAGCTGGAGGAGGGATAAATGAGGAGGTTGGGATTAACATACACAACACTACTATATATAAAATGGATAACCAACAAGGACCTACTGTATAGCACAGGAAACTATATTCAATATTTTGTCAGAACCTATAAGGGAAAAGAAGTTGAAAAAGAATATATATATATATATGTTATGTATGTATAACTGAATCACTGTGTTGTACACCTGAACCTAACATGACATTGTAAATCAATTGTACTTCAATTTAAAAAAAATTTTTCATCTGTAATTTTAGATGCTAGGAAACAGGAGAATAATATTTACTGGTTAATGAGAGGAAAGGATTACAACAAAATAATCTTAGAGGAAAGAAGTCTATTTACAGATATATAAAGGATTCTGAGAGCATATCACCCACAGAACCCAACTGAGGAAAATACTTAGGAAAGGACTCTAATCAAATAAGTGAACAGAACAGATGGCAAGATAAGGACAATGACAAGGAGAGAAAACAGTGGTAGGCAAGAAACTTTGAATGGATAATAACAGAGTCATTAGGAATTTGTAACATTAAGAATTCTTGAACCAGAGGAGCCACATAGCAAAGCTGAAACTAACAATAGTGTGGAACTAAAAGTTGTAAACTATCTCAGCAGAACCTGTGACTTGAGAGGGAGCAGGGAATCAGAAGCAACATTTTTAGAGTACATTAATAAGAATGGCATTGGCACTGCTCCAGGCACTTCATTTAATTAAATCGTCACAACAACCCTATGAATAAAGTCATGTTATTATCGTCTTTTTACACATGAGGAAACTGAGGCAAAGAGAACAGCTTGCCCAAGATTACAAAGCTAGTAAGTCACTCCAGAGTCTGTTTTTAACTACTGCACTAGGTGGCCAAAAGGAGAGAATTAAAGGCATTCTAGTGGATGTGTACATAAAAGGGTCATGTGGAGGACAAAATAATCTAACATGCTTAATTGACTGCACACATTTGATTATACATGTGTAATTTACTGAACAAACTGGGGCAGTTTTAGATTAAAGGGGCACAATTACTAATTATGCCAGGAAAATAGAAATAAACCAGGACTTGCATGAGCAAATCAGGACATATAATCATCCTGTATTTTTAGGTCTCAACTTAATGATTGGAAGCAGTAAATAACCTTGATTGAGAGATATGGTTAATTTCTTTATTTCATATAATAATAGAGAAATATAGGGCTTCCCTGGTGGCGCAGTGGTTGAGAGTCCGCCTGCTGATGCAGGGGACACGGGTTTGTGCCCCGGTCCGGAAAGATCCCACATGCTGCGGAGCGGCTAGGCCCGTGAGCCATGGCCGCTGAGTCTGTGCGTCCGGAGCCTGTGCTCCACAACGGGAGAGGCCACAACAGTGAGAGGCCCACATACCGCAAAAAAAAAAAAATAGTAGAGAAATATATATTCAATTATGCATGTCAGGTACAGCAAGATTGCAAAGATTGTAGAAGAGAAAAGTACCAAGAAACTACTAAACTAACATGGAAAGAAAAGGAAATGATTAGTAACTTGATCAAACATACAAAAATAAAGAATAAGAGAAAAAAGGGAAGAACAAAGTAAGATGGAGGGAATAAAACTAAGAGTTTTCAATTCTTAAATGTAAACCACTTAAATTTTCTTACTACAAGAGACTGTGAAATTAAGTTAAAGAACAATAAATGAAAATATGCTAGATATTTTTATAAGAAGAAAACACATAAAACAAAGCAAAAAAGAAATTTTAAAATAAAGGCATAGCACTGACCAAGAAAGAAAAAATTTATAGAATAGAATCTGCCAAAATTAAAGACTTCTGCTCATCAAAAGACACCATTGAGAAATTAACAGGCAAGCCACCAACTGGGAGAAAATATTACCAATACATATATCTGACAAACGACTAACATACAGAATATATAAACACTTCCTACAACAATATTAAAAGACAAAAGTACAATTTTAATAAGGGGCCAAAGAATTGGCATTCCACAAAAGAGAATATACAACTTAGTAATAAGCACATGAAAAAGTGCTCGTTATTATCAGTCATCAGAAAAATCTAAATTAAGCTCATAGGAGATAATGCAACACACCTACTAGAATGGCTAAAATCAAGAAGATTTTAATGTTAGGATGTGGAGCAATCAGACTCTCATACATTGGGGGGACAGCTGGTATAACCACTTTGGGAATCATTCTAGAATTTCCCATAAAGTTAAACATACAGGTACCCTATGATACAGCATTTCCACCCTTGGGTGTTTGCCCAAGAAAAAAATGAAACCATATGTCTACAAAAAGACTTGAACATGAATGTTCATAGCAGCTTTATGTATAATTGCCCAAAACTAGTAATATACCAAATGTCCCTCAAACGAAGAATTGACAAATTGTGGTTTAGACACACATGGAATACTACTCAGCAAAGGAAAGCAATGAGTTACTGATACATACAACATGGATGAACTTTCTTTTGGAGAGAAAGAAGCCAGACACATATTCTAATTAAGTCTACAGACAAAACTAATCTATGATTAAAGAAATCAGAACACTGGTTGTCTTTGGAAGAAGGGGTAGGGATTGATGGGAAAGAAGCACAAAATATCTTTATGAGATGATGTTCTGTAGCTTGTTAAGAACATATGCACTTAACTGTTCTAGCTCTAATGTTTCATGAGTCCATGGAGCATGGTGTAGATGAGGAAGAAGTTATAAGACCAGACTACCAGCCTGGCTACCACTACATGCAACATCCAGGCCATAATGAATCCATTTCATATTTTAGGAAGAGGGATTCTGTGAGCCCTCCAGGAGCTTGATCGGTAAGGAGAAAGGACAAATCACTCATGTCCAACAGCAAGTAGCCCTCAAGATACCTTGATAGCCAATGGCAAGTAGCTGTAGGGAAGAAAAACTGTTTACTGAGGTCTGGTGCCCAATGACAGTCATGACTCAGCTATGGGGTTTTTGATGTGGGGGGAATCAGAAGAGGGGGAAGGTAGATAAGATAGGCAAGCTCTAGGCTTGTCTAAGCAATGAAAAATGAAACAAAGGATAAATACAAATTAGAACTAAGAAATGATTTATAAAAGAGAATACTTTTTTCATAGAGTTTTATGTCAGCACCCACCTCCTTCATCTTGTGTCAGATAGCCAAAGCCCAGAGACGGATGTGGGAGAAGAAAAGACTGGCTAGAGAGCCAGGTTAACAAGCCCTCTCCCCTACCATGTCATTATGGCTTTTAGTCCAAAGAGGAACTTCTCTATCCCTGGCTAAAGGAAATGAGAGCCACGGGGGAAGAGACAGAAAAAGAAAAGCAGTGGATTCCATAAAGAGGATCCCAGGCCCCCCTTCCCTGGCACAGCTGTTTACATTCAACAAGAGTCCCCTGGGGTGGAGGGGGGTGGTCAAGTGAGTATGGGGATACTGTCTTAGATCACCTTATGCACCAGCTGGTCTCAGAGGTAGCAGAATAATTACAGACACCAAGCATGGCACAGAGCACAAAGCTGGTAACAGTGAGGGGCCCTGCCTACCAGATCAAGAGCATCTCCACAGCTTCTTACGTTGACCAACAATCAAGGGTCAAACCTGGCAATGTATGTCTAAGCAGATTCCTGGGTACAGGAATCTATAAGCCACCCTCTCCTCAAGACAAACAAACAAGGCCACAGCAACACATAATCCTCCTAAACTTGCACCTGATGGAGAACCCAGCTGAAGGAGGGTTTGAAAAAAAATTGTCATATTATAGAAGAATAAAGAAGTAATATTCCTTTACAGACCTGTTCTTATGTTACTCAGGTTTTTCTTTCAGCTTCTTGTCAACGCATTCTGCTTACATAAGTCTGTTTTAGACAATATTATTTCTGTTTAATCTAACTCTGTTGCCAAAAAGAACTTAAAGGTCCATGAAATCAAAACATTTAATACTGCTTCTCCACTCCTCACACCCCATTCACCAAGAATTGTTTGTGTAGAACTGTAGAGAGACAGAGGGAGGGAGACAGGGGAAGGAGAGGAGGGGGGAGTGCTTAGTCTGAGGACTCAGGTCTGCCTAAGGGACAGAAACATGCATATTTTAAAATTAACAAGTCTGTACTTTTGCTCCAATTGGCTTCTACTCCTTAAAGCCACAAGTAGGCCACCAGTCCTTGTTATTTTAAGTCCAAGTGTCAAATTAATACCAACCCAAAAGTTGAATAATTACTTAATTAATATAATTAATACAGAATGGAATGTAAATATCCAGTTGATCAAATCTACAAAAAGTCCAGCAAAATGTTCATACTTCATGTATAGATATAATTGTGCTTTGTACCAAAGGTATATATTTTAGAAATGAAAACGCAGACTTTAATCATGTAAAATATTTTTCACCATTCACCATCTGTGGAGCTAGCTCCTAGACACAGCTGACAGCAATGCAGATTGCCGCTTGGTTTTCTGTTTCAAATTCACCTTAAGGGTTTTTTGGGGTTCTTTTTTAACATCTTTATTGGAGTATAATTGTTTTACAATGTTTTGTTAGTTTCTGCTATATAACAAAGTGAATCAGCTATATGTATACATATATCCCCATATCCCCTCCGTCTTGCATCTCCCTCCCACCCTCCCTATCCCACCCCTCCAGGTGGTCATAAAGCACCGAGCTGATCTCCCTGTGCTATGCGGCTGCTTCCCACTAGCTGTTTTACATTTGGTAGTGTATATGTGTCAGTGCTACTCTCTCACTTCGTCCCAGCTTACCCTTCCCCCTCCCCATGTCCTCAAGTCCATTCTCTACATCTGCGACTTTATTCCTGTCTTGCCCCTAGGTTCTTCAGAACCATTTTTTTTTTTTAGATTCCATATATATGTGTTAGCATATGGTATTTGTTTTTCACTTTCTGACTTACTTTACTCTGTATGACAGTCTCTAGGTCCATCCACCTCACTACAAATAACTCAATTTCGTTTCTTTCTATGGCTGAGTAATATTCCACTGTATATATGTGCCACATCTTCTTTATCCATTCACCTGTCAATGGACACTTAGGTTGCTTCCATGTCCTGGCTATTGTAAATAGTGCTGCAGTGAACAATGTGGTACATGACGCTTTCTGAATTATGGTTTTCTCAGGGTACCTTAAGGGTTTTTATAACTACACTGTGATAAACAATTCATCACAGGACTAATCTACTTTCTGCCCCACTACCTCTAAGTGATACATTTTTTTAAAGAAGCAAATTTCTTTGAAACACAGGACCACAAGTAAATAAAAATGTTTCCCTGGGAAAGTTGAAAAAATAATAATAATACAGGCTGACTTACATGCCTCCAACCATTGTGCTAGGCCAAGATCCAGAATATAACTTGATTCTTAAAGTAAGTACTGGGTCAAGGTTATGGTTACCAATTCCAGGCACCACCTTTGAAAAGCAGATTAGAAAACCTGGCAGTGATGGAAGAAGGAGACTAAGAGGCTTAATTTAGACGCTTAAAGGGGGTTGGGGGACAGGTAAGGACAATCACTATTCTGGGGTGGCATCAGAAAGGCAGAGAACTGGCCTAGAAAATAAAGCTTTATTTAATAAGGAAATTTTGCTAAAGGGGATTCTGAAGATAACCCTCATTAGAATTTCAACCAAAGAACAATAAAAGGAGACTATGTGGAAAAGCAAAGGAGGAATCAAAGAAAACACTATCAACTTACTTTCCATAAATATACCTATAAGGGAGTATATTTTTGTACCACAGAATACCAAAACCACCACAGAAAGCCACCAAATAGAGATCCATCCTTATCTGACCCAGAGCTCTCCGTAAATATTAATTCTGGGTAGTTGAACAGCCCCCGGGGGCCTAAGATACGAAGGAGACAAATAAGCAAAAAGCAACAACTCACTTGCTCACTAGCTCAATGCATTCACTTCATGATAAAGAGAGGCTGCTTTAGGACAAGAAGTAATGATTCCCCCATCCAGAAAATCCACACAGACCTAAGGTGATTACTGGTCTAGAGTTGTTGGCAAAAACTCTCAAATTATTGTCCTTACACACGTGAACATGGAGAAGCCACTCAAGGCACAGCTACTTCCCCTTTATTCCAAATGAACGTCCTGGAATCCTAGGATTTGCAGTTGATTCAATACTAAGTTAAAAGCTGGGAGACCCTTGTTATGATTTACCATCACCCACTTTGGTATGCATCACCTGGATTATTTGAAAATATTATGATGGGAGTTGAATATATATATATATATATATATATATATATATATATATATATATATA
>NW_021703778.1:153025767-153082814 GCF_005190385.1 Monodon monoceros | reverse complement strand
ATATATATATATATATATATATATATATATATATATATATATATATAGTCCCTGAAAAATCCAGATTAGTAATCTACAAAGGGTACAATATCCTGGTTCCAGACTAGATATTTCGAATATGGCTCTAGTAATAACAAGAAAATCTCAATGCAATATTTCACCATTATCTCAACATCTTTCAATATCATAGCAAAAAAAAAAAAAAGGAAAAAGAAAAAGAATACAAAAAGAGTTACCTGTTACCATCTTCATCTTCTTTAAAGAGACAGGCATTTATTCTGGGAGGTTTCCATATCCTCTTCTTGCAGCACAACATCTGAGGATCCCTAGAATTCTGCATCAAAAGGCCAGATGAATATGGAAATTGTATAACCTTACTAGAATGTAAATTCTAAGAAGGCAGAGAGCATTTCTGTATCTCCCCACTAAATTCCCAAACCTAACACATGTCAAGTGCTCAATAAATATTTATTAATTGCATGAATAATCAATCAGCAAAGGGAAGTGTGAAGGCAAAATGTACCAAAGCTAAATATTTTCATGTTGTCACTTGACATATCTAACTGATAAACCTGCAGTATGTCAAAGGAAGAGCTGTACCATTGCTCAGTCTTGAAGCATAACAGGGATGGAATTTGATCTGAATAGTTAAGACTTTGAAACACTGATGCTCAGAAAGCTCCCCTGA
Organism: Monodon monoceros; assembly: GCF_005190385.1. Taxonomy (NCBI): domain Eukaryota; kingdom Metazoa; phylum Chordata; class Mammalia; order Artiodactyla; family Monodontidae; genus Monodon; species Monodon monoceros. The sequence continues at coordinate 153,082,126 of NW_021703778.1, read as the reverse complement.
TTCTGATTCAAGTCATCCTAAATATAGGAAAATAAATATCCAGAAAATTCTGGTACTGAGCAGGCAAAAATAACCTGGTCCCTAGAGCTTCCTTGGACATTTTCAGAGATGTTTTGATAGATTCCAAACCAAGAGTGTCTTAGGCAATAAAGACTTTTCACTGTCTCACATGACAAGAAGTCTGGAGATAGGTGGTCTAGATGTGGAGAAACTGTTTAGGAACATTATCAAAAACCTAGATTCCGGGCTTCCCTGGTGACGCAGTGGTTGAGAGTCCGCCTGCCGATGCAGGGGACACGGGTTTGTGCCCCGGTCCGGGAAGATCCCACATGCCGTGGAGCGGCTGGGCCCGTGAGCCATGGCCGCTGAGCCTGTGCGTCCGGAGCCTGTGCTCTGCGACGGGAGAGGCCACAACAGGGAGAGGCCCGTGTACCGCAAAAAAAAAAAAAAAAAAAAAAAAAGACCCAGATTCCTTTCTATCCTTCTGCAAGATCCTCCTCAGCATATTGGTTTTTCATCTCTACGCTTTTAGCCTTCAAGAGGGCTGCCATAGCACCAATCACAAAATCTTTGCACACCACTTCATGGCAGAAAAACTGAACCAGCCTCATCACCATCTCTTGTCTTACCAGAGAGCAAAATCTTTCTCAAATTACCACAACAGATTTTCTTCCATGCCTCACTGCCTAGATCCTGTTCTCATGCTTGCCCTTAGAGCAACCACTAGCAAAGGGAATTGGATTATGCTGCCTGCTTTAGACAAAACATGATTCATTCTGAGGCTGGGAAGTAGTCCACCTTTCCTAGAAAAAAGAGAATGAAGCTTTTAAAATAAAGAAGAATGGTGGAATGGGAATGAAGACTAGGTAGACAACTAAGAGTAACCACCTAGATCCTGAATTACTTTTAGAGTATAGCATAGCACGGATTTATACCTTGACTCCTTTTTTCCCTGAAAGATTCCCATCTCTCTTATTCTCACATTTGTCCCTGAGATAGAGTGAGCCTCAGACTCTCACTGTAATCAAAGAACCTAATCTATACATAAGGGAAAGGGAAAGAAGTCATATTTTAAAGCATATATATTTTTTAATGTATGTGCATATACATATGTGTATATATGGGGGCACATGCATACACATATGGGGGATGTATATGTACCTATACACACACACAAATAAGATTTACATCCACATCTATCTTTATGGCTGAACTTATAACATTACACTGAACTCTAACAGACAATGCTCCCCTTGTTATGTACCTACTCAACTATGTGACGGATAGTGTGATGACTTCAGTCTATTTACCCAGGGATTTCCCATCAGTCAGCACCACTGAAAATAATTACAATTTCATTTAAATAAATGCTAATTACTCCGAAGCTAACAAAGGGTAGAATTAAATCCAATTCTGACTTCCTCTCCTTTAGTTTGCAAAGAGCTGTTTCCACTGGTGTCCACCACCCTGGAAGCTCTCATTTTCTCTGAAAGTCATCAGACTACAGCCATCAGCTAATGAGGCAGTAAGTGTTTGGAAGCAGTCTGGACTACTTCAGCATATCCAAGTTAAAATAAAGCAAATTGGTAGTGAAATCAAATTGGTTTAAACTGTGAAGTGAGTGTGAAAACTATTCCACTGAAAAGTAGTATTGGGTCAAATTGCTGCACTGGGACATTGGGGATGATTTCAACTTGAAAGAGAAAAGTGTTACTTTTAATGAATTTCATTCTTTAGAAGGCAGTATATCTTAATTATCCTGAAAGTCCAAAGGTGTTATTCATAGAAGAAAAAAAAAACATACCCAGAGAGGTATCATTCCCCCCCCATCGAAGAGACAAAATTCATTATCTACACTGGGACATGTCGGGGAGAGAAAAGGGGAGAATATTAATAATTACACGGGGATAACACATGTAAATAGGGTGTTTGCTCACCCTTAGTATCTGACACCTTTAGGAAGAGTATCAAAAACATGATGGGAGAGGGGAATCTCTACCCCTAATATCCATGAAATCCACTAGAAATCTACTTCTTCAGCACATCTTGAAGGGAGGGAGGGAAAAGGAAAGGGGAAATCACGTTAAGTACTTAGTTACATGGTACTGAGGTCAAAGAAAACTAAGCTTCCCCCACTCTCCCCTCTCCCACTCATGCACAAAATGTCCAATTCTTCTTTTAAGCAAATGGTGAACCAATATTAACAAAGAAACAAAATTTAAAATATCCAACTTCAGATGCAGGGCTTAGATGAGTCAAACCCATGGTCCATTAACTGAATCTGGCCCACAGATATGTTTTGTTTCAAAGGTGTTTTTTTCTTGGATTTGAATTATTTGTCAATATAGAAAGATTGGAATACTGCACTTACACACTTGCATTTCCATCTTCCCTTGAACAACACCTGACAATGGGTCTACATTTCCGTGCATGGCAGTGAATGGTAGAGCTCACTAGTTGCTACCCCCTTGTCTTGATTGTCTTAGAATGAGAGGAGGAGTTGTGTGCAAAGGGTGTATTGGAAGTACTATTGGGAGATACACCGTGAGAAAGTGAAGAAGGTAGAATTTGGCAGAGGAAAAAGCCAGCCTGAAATGCGTTTGTCTTTGAGGTCTCAGGCAATCCTATGAGGAGCTCTGGAGTGGAGATGGGCCTTCAGGACTGTCTCACATCGAGGCACAGTGTCACTCAGCCCTTGAAAGGTCAGCCTGATCTGGTCACTATTCGTAAATTTCTCCCGTTAATTGACCTGGCCTCATACACCAAGAGCGCAATTATCCAGTCGTTTGGGACCAAGTCATAGGTTCCATCTCTCATACTCTCTACCTGATAGGGGAAGAAAATAGATGTTCTCCAGGTAACTAAAAGCAGGTTTCTCCAATATTCCAGGTGTTTGTTTGTTCCAGACTTATGGGATTACTGCATAAGTGGACTACAAAACATGGGTTGTATTAATTATCTACTGCTGCGTAACAAATTAATCCAAAAATCAGCAGCATAAAACAGCAAACATTTGTTATCTCACGGTTTCTGTTCATCAGAAATCCAAGCATGGCTTCCCTGGGTGCTTCTGCCTCGAGAACTCTCACAAGATTGCAGTTAAGGTGTCTACCAGGGCTGCATTCTCATGCAAAGGCTCGACTGACGGAAAAGCCACTTACTAGCTCACTCACGTGGTTGTTGTCAAGATTCAATTCCCCATAAACTGGGAGGCTGAGGGCCTCAGTTTCTTTCCGGCTGTTAGTCAGAGGCTTTCCTCAGCTCCCTGCCACAGGGTAGCTCACAACATGGCAACTGGCTTCCACCACATCAAGCAAGCAAGAGGGAGCCAGAGTGCTACCAGGACAGGAGTCATGGACTTGTTGTAGCCCAATTTTGGAAGGGACATCCTAACACTTTTGCCTTATTCTATTCATTAAAATCAAGTGACCAGGTCCGTCAGACAGCTGGGGGGAAGGGATTACCCAAGGGCATGAATACCTGGATAGGAGGATCACTGCAGGTCATCTCAGAGGCTACCCACCACCTGGACCTTAACAAGAAGTTTATGGTCTAACTGGAGAGATAAAAATAGACATACATATTAAATGCTGAATAGCCATGTATATGTTAATAATAAAACTAGATGAAAATAAAAGTTTTTTATTTAGGAGGCAAAGTATATAGAACGCCAAATGAGAGGTAATGGTAACTAGTGCCATTCGAGTAGTTCCTGAAGAACTCGCTGTGAGCTGGAGTAATCAGGGAAGGCTGTGTGGAGGTGATGTGCCTGGAGGTGAGCCATTTGAATGGATGATTACAGTCACAGGGTTCCATAACTAGACAGGTACTAATCAAGGATTCTTTAATGACATTAGGAAAGATAAGATACACAAATGTGACACAGACATGTGGCATGCGGTTGAATGCCAACAGTTAGCTTAGATATGCTTCTAATTGTATCTCTCCCCATTCTTGATATAAAGCCTATTAAGACTCCTTTAGATGCTTCCCTCAAACAAAAGCCTCCTTTAGATGCTTCCCTTAAACAAAAGTAACGCAAAGAGAAAATGTTAGGATAGGGAGAGGATAGAGAAAATGGAACAGGAATAATTTTCAATTGATTTTATGTGCAAGGCACTATAGCTTCAGAGCAGGGAGGTTCAGTCCTGAACCTGCCATAACCATAAATAAGAATAATTAATATTAAGAGCATGTTATGTGCCAGACACTGTAAGTGCTTTCCATCTGATTTTGAAAGTGAACAACAACAAATAAACAAAGTTGGCTGGTTGCTCTCCGGTCTTCCCTTTTTGCTCCCTTCTCCTTGTTTATATCTCTTCCTTCCCATTCAAGCCAGAGGCTCTTTCTTCCCTGAACCATTAAACTTACTCTGGAGAGAATCCAGACTCCAGTCATTCACACCTCAGTATGTTCTTAAGTCACACCTAAGGTACTTTCATTATGAAACTTATTACTGACTTCTGAATGAAAGGCATTTTTCCTATAAAAGACGTTTCAGGCATCAGTGGGCAGGTAGGAGCCATATTTCCCATTTGGAGGATCAAGGGAGTGGTATTTCAGTCCCTGAAATGAAGCCATATGAGGAGTTGCCTACTCATCAGGCTAGCCTTCGACCTGACCCATGTAATGGGTATTTGGTTAACAAATAGGGTCTTTCAGCCATATACACATTGACCTCCTGACCTGGCCCAAAGGGGCCACTGTTTTCCATTCACTAATGAGGTAGACTTTGGTTTCTTCCTGTGCCAGTTAGAAGTGTAATATTTTGTTTCTCTTTAAATCCCTAAAACCTGAGAGAACAAAGTTGTCAGAAACCCCTGCTGGTGAGTATCGAAGACAATCTGAGCCATCTGAGAAAAATTTGTTTTTCCTCTTCCCAGGGAAGCTGGTGAGGATCATATAACAAGCCAACTGGAGGCCTCGCAGTGGCTGCAGCCGCTGCCATCCTTTCTGCCCGTGGTCTTTCCTGTGAAACATGTGGGCTTGCAGCAGGGCTGACACTAACTTTTCAAAAGCCCCCACTTTTCCTCATTAGGAAGGAGAAGTCCACTCATTTGTGTCCCTATCAGGAGAGTCCAGTTCGCAGCATTTTGGTTTGAAAAAAGCTTTTTCTAGAATGGGTTGAAAAGGAAGCAAAATATCTACTTTTGATCTATAGTTATCTTCAGGGCTTTACCTTTACACATCTCACTACCTTTAACAATCTATCATGAACAAGGGGTTTATATTTTGAACATTTGCCATTGAAGCTTTTTAAAGCATATTCCTGTTTAAAGCCATGCATGTAATTGAAAGAAATAGGAGGAGCATTTTTTATTTTTTTTTTATTTATTTTTTTTTTTTTGCGGTACGCGGGCCTCTCACTGTCGTGGCCTCTCCCGTTGCGGAGCACAGGCTCCGGACGCGCAGGCTCAGTGGCTATGGCTCATGGGCCCAGCCGCTCCGCGGCATGTGGGATCTTCCCGGACCGGGGCACAAACCCGTGTCCCCTGCATCGGCAGGCGGACTCTCAACCACTGCCCCACCAAGGAAGCCCAGGAGGAGCATTTTTAAACAGGAAGTCTGTCCAACCACAAACCTTTAACCTTATGGGGACCCCCAACTGCACTAAACTTCAATGGATAGGAGCCGCTATTCTGATCCCAAGTTCTTAAAATTCTGTGAGACTCAAGTAATTAAGTCTTGGTCTCTGGTTTGACCAGGTGAGTGGTCATGATCTGTCTGCTCAGCTCACAAAATGTTATTTTAATTGGATTGTGTATTTCCAAGATGGGAATTTTAAAGGATGGCTAACTCCAGCCTACACAGAATGCAAAGGAGGAAAACCATACACTGGGTCGTGAGAGGTGGGTCAAACCATTTTGCTATCTATCACTTTGGATTAATTCCTTTCTTCTCCTTGCCAAAATGGTTCCAGAACCTGGACACACACATTCACACCCCTAAACATACACACATGTATCCATGCTATCATGAGTCGGGAAAAGTCTTCACCTTGGCTTGTCTAACATTTTCTCGGCTTCCACCCAAGAAAAAAAAACCTTACTCCACTTTTTACAGCAGGACTACTTCTTCACACCTCTGCAGAAGCTAAACATCACACAGTTTACAGTATGAGCCTTTAAAAGAAGACTAAAAACCTTGTGCTTTCCTAACTAAAGGGAAAGAAAGGTCAATATAAATATTGAGGGAAGAAATTGCTCCTGGAAGCCAAGCAAAGTGAGAGAAAGAAGTTAGCATTTGCTTAGTGCCTACTGTGTGTTGGGCACTCTGTTTTTGTTTTCTCATTTCAAGAGAGTTTCTCGCTCTCTATTTTTTTGTATGTTATGGTCTCTACCTGATCACACATCAGTATTTTTTTTTCTTAGAGCAACACTGATCTATGCATCCACTCAGACTAATGTTTCTGCCTCGATTGCCTCATTTGGTGGGAAGAACGAATTCAAAATGTCAGTGTAAATAGAAAAGGGAAAGAGACATTGTAGAATTTGTCACGATAAGGGATTTGTAAGCACATTTTTAACCAGAAGAAAAAGGAAACTCTTGGTATTCTCTCTCCTGTTAATCATAACACAGTCTTCTTCCAATAGAAGTTCTCATTTCTCGTTCTGCTTTAGCGTAAATCAGATTTCTGACATAGGAAACTAGGTTATAGACTAAAAATGTGAATGTGTAAGAAGACTGGATACCTATAACAGTTAGTCTCTTTAACTAGTAAAAGGTTTATCAAGGAAGACACAACTCAAAGCAATTATTTGTAATAAAAGGAAGGAATCTAAGAGACATTGTAATATGGAATAAGGCAGTTTTTCTAACTTCTGTATTTTTCAAACATAACATAGTGTCAGACATTGCTTGAAGCATGTCAAAAATATTCTTATTTAATTCTAAGAGTGGTACTAACATTTTATTCCTCATCTCATAGGTGAGGAAATTGAAAACAGGGATTAAGTAAATTGCCCAAAGTCTCACAGCTGCTAAGTATCTGGGCTGAGATTAGAACAAGGCACTTGTGACTAAAGAACAGATACCCTTCATCATAGTGTGATCTGGCCTCTATTTTAAAATGATTGTAAAGTACAGAGCAGATCAATCACAAGTCTTTTATGATGAGGACACAAATCTCTAGTTGTATAGATCTGTATATTTGAATGTGAGGCCAGGGGTTGTAGTAGAGACCTGAAAACCAGGACAACCGGCCAGGTGCTTGAGAGACAAGTTTGGCGGTCCTGAAAACAAAGGTCAAGTGTGAGACTCCTTCATGAAACTAACAAAGCATTATGCAAAGCCACAGCAAGCCTGAATTGAGAACATGTCTGCTGTTCTGGTTTTCATGCTTAATGAACAATTATGGACTTGAATAAAGCCTAGAAACTGTTAAGGAGAAAGGTGACTTTATAGATAGGTAAGGAAGATAAGAATCCCTCAGGCTAGAGAAATAGAGGGTGGAAAATCAAACTCAGTGCTATTTGGATGAACACATCAGACAAGTAAATCAAGATGCTCCTTACCCAAGAGTATGAGTTTGTTTAATTTGTTGACTCAGGAGATGACATAATCTGAAACTATAACAAAGATATGAAAAACAAGTCTAACAAGAGGAGTTAAATTCATAGGTGATACATTAACAGTAAGTTACTAGAAGAAGCTGTTGTGCGTGGCAAATAGCCTCTCTATAGCTCACTTTGCTCTATCCCTTGTAATTCTAGAGTTAAAATATCTGTAATTTCATGAATTCATCTGTTGCCTTGTTTAGAATCTCTCTTGTGGCCCATTAGATCCACACTAGACTGTAAGCGTCCTGAGAGCACAGACCACATCATTAACATCCTCGTATTACCCTTAGCATGCTCAGGCATATTTACATTAAGTGCTCAGACATAATCATAAAAAAATTTTTAAATGGAGTGAGAATCTCAACCCAAAGTTAGAACATTGGATCTACATTCAAAAATATTAATTTTGTTTTTGACTCGCTTACTAATTGGCAGCCCTATAGGTCTACTCTATGATATTTCCCCGAAATGCATTATCTTACTTCCTACCAAACTACAGAGAGTCTTATGGATTATCTGTACGAGCAGAGACAAGAAAGGTTTGAAATTTCTTCTTTGAGTTCTATAGAAATATCAAGCAGGATTTGAACCTAACTCAGCCCAATTCTATAATAAAATTCCTGCTTTTTAAGTTTCACCAAACTACCTCTCAGAATCCTCACTACCCTGGACCTAACTTGAGAGTCCAAGTCTTGCCTTTTACTTCTCACCAACCTTTCTGCCCCACTTCTACCCGCTTCCCAGGGGCACCAACAAAGTGCCTCATACCTCCCCTCCAGCTCCCTGTGGAAGATGAGGCAGGAAAGAAGAGAGGTTGGAATGATCAGTCCATAATGCTACTTGTGCAGAGAAGAGTTAACATAACTGATGGTATGTATGTGAGACTGCTATCTTTGGAAAGGCCTGCTGCAAGTTTGGCCCTTGGCTGACATTTAGGAACTGGGATTTGGGGGCTTTTCCCACTATTTCAGGAACTGATAAGAATGGCTCACTGTGTTTGCACAAACAATATCGTTTATTCTGAACACCTGCTTTTATTCTGGGAGTCTGGAATTTTAACGTGTCAGGCAGAGGGTACCTATGTGATCAGTCCTCAATTAAAAAACTTGGATAGTAAGTCTCTAATAAGTTTCTCGGGTAGGTAACATTTCACGTATGTTGCCACAAATCGTGGCTGGCCAGAAGAAGAGCGTCCTATATCTCTCTACTGGGAGAGGCTTGAGCCTGGTTTCCTCCAGACTTCACCCCACATGCTTTTTCCCTTTGCTCATTTTGTTTTGTAGCTTTTCACTGTAATAAATCTTAGCTATGTCCACTCTGTGCTGAGTCCTGTGAGTCCTCCCAGCAAATTATTGAAATGGGGGGGTGTTCTTGGGAGACCCCTCCCAACACACTACTCATTGCAGCTCTGTTAAAAATTTTCTTGGGGGAAGAGAGAGGATTGAAGAATGAATTGGGGGCTTCCCTGGTGGTGCAGTGGTTAAGAGTCCACCTACAAATGCAGGGGACACAGGTTTGAGCCCTGGTTCAGGAAGATCCCACACGCTGTGAAGCAACTGAGCCCGTGTGCCACAACTACTGAGCCTGCGCTCTAGAGCCCATGCACCACAACTACTGAGGCCGCGTGCCACAGCTAGTGAAGCCCACGCATCTAGAGCCCGTGCTCCCCAACAAGAGAAGCCACCGCCATGAGAAGCCCACACACTGCAACAGAGTAGCCCCTGCTCGCTGCAACTAGACAAAGCCCTCACATAGCAACGAAGACCCAATGCAGCCAAAAATAAATAAATAAATTTTTTTAAAAAAAGAAGAAGAAGAATGAATTGAAGTTTGGAGACTCTCTGGAGATCCCTAGAGTAATTCCAAGGATTATGCTGGAACTCTATTGCCCACACTATGCTATTTATTGTTTAGGGGGGAAGAATTCCCATTATCCTTAAAGACATTACACATTTTCTTAGCTATAGAATAAGGTTTTGCTGGCACTCCGAAATGGCCAGAAAGTATGGATATAGAGTAGCCTCCAGGATCTGTCCTTAAGGAGATAGGCAATGTGAATGCTCTAAAAACAGCTTCAGAGTGTTTACAAACCATGGCATCCTTTGGGATGGGAAAGCTCTCTATAAACAAAAGGTGATTTGCCTGAGCTTTGTTCTCAAAATAAACATGCTTTTGATGAAAAAATGGCCTTACTTGCTGGTGAAAACTTTCAGGAGAGTTTCCTTTTTCTCCACCCCCCCATGATTAAAATAAGCACCTATCTGGATTTGTATTTCTAATGACAACGAAAAACATATGGGGCCATCACCATTATCTCAGTCACTGGAACGTCTCCTGAGGAGCAACGCAGGACAATAAACATGGCTGCGCCAAAGAACACTGGGGAGAATTAAATGACCTTCGCAAGGAACAGGGAACTCTAGAAACTTTTTCACTATCAATATTAGATTGGAAGAAGCAAACAGACAAAAGAAAAGTGTATAAGCTGAGTTCAATTTTCTTGATGAGCACTGTTGAATTAGTTGTTTTGTGGAGGCGGTTTTTTTTTTTAATCGTTTTTCTGCAACGCATGGATTTTATCCAAACCAGGCTAGGGAACTAGGGCTTTCTGTGTCTATTGCCAGATTAGATCCTTGCCTAATAAATGAGTTTTGTGAATCTTGACTGCAGCAATTGACTCCAGAGAGTTTCCTTCTGTCAGTTTCTCTGGAGTAGGGAGACTGGGCTGGCGGGAGAGGGAGGGAGGGGCGGGGATGGGTTTATTACTCCCAATATGCTCTGTGCTGTTGTGACTGGCTGTGCATATGCCTGGAACCCATGGCATATGGCCCAGGGGCTGCCAGTGACCCGCTTAGCAGCTGTCTCCAGTACATTTTGACATAAAAGCCATTATATTTTTGGCTGGCTAATTGCTTTTTATTAAACAATTGTTGGAAGTTGGCTGATAACTTTTATGAATTTAACATGAAAGCCTCGCTGAGAACTTCTGAAAGCAACACTGCTTGGTCCACCTGGGAAAATTTGAAAGGGCTGGCATCCCATCTGCCAAAGAGGACCTGTATCAGGCACAGCAACTGAGAACTAGAGAATGACAGTTTCCACTTCTTGAAGTACTGGGTTCTCCTGAAAGGCCAATGCATGGTTATCCTCTTTAAGATCTGATGAGGAAATATAAGTTAAAAAACAAACAAAAAAATAACCCAACACCTCTTCTCCCAACCCAGAAATCCTCTCTACAAAGGTAGCAGAGAATAAAATCACTTTTTTTTATTGAAAAAGCATTAAACCAGAGTGTGATGCACATCACAGGCAATCTACTAAGAGTCTGCAAAGACAGAAAGAAAGCATATTTGCAAGATAAACCATAACTACTCCTCAAGTAAGAAGGCTGGACAGCACCATTTGTCACACATAATTCATCCTAACTTTACCCAGTAATTGGGGTGACCATCTCTGTTAACTAGGTGACTTTATCCAAAAGGGAGGAGAGAGGGATGTTTATGACAAGAGGTAGTTTTACAATTTGGAACAAGGTACCCACTGAAGTTAGTCCGCGATCCCCCCAGAGAAACTGGGAGGTAGGGTACCATCTCCTTTGATGTTTCTGTTTCAAAGAGAAGGCTCCCAGGTCCTTGGGAAAAGATGTTCCTGTGTCATAAAGTTGACAAAAGGCTTATTCTGTTTCTAAAAAGATGCATTTCAAAGAGACAGAGAAAGTACTTACTTACATTTACAAGTTTTTTAAGGGTAAATGTTCTGACAAGAAGGGACAGGAGGGAAAGGTCTTCCCTTATTTCAACAGGGAGAATTGAGTCTCTTATTTTTCAATCGTATTTGTCCTTACAGGTCTTATTTTCCAATGATAGGTATTAGGGTTTCAGCTTAGGGACCAAGCTGTACCTCAGACTCCCAAACCACTGAAGATAAAATTAAGTGCAATGAGTTATTTTGCTCATTTTTATACCTAAGTCCTTCTTAAGAAAGAAAAAGAAAAAAGAAAGGCAAGGAGGGATTAAAGAGGAAAATATATAAAGAAGATAAAAGGGAAATTACACAGCAGCTCATGGATTTTTTTTCAAGTTATTTAGCAGTTTTTAAATGGATCTCTAATGTAGAGAGGAGAATGGCCTTAAAAAAGGAAAAATGGAGAAACACAGATTTTCTCTCCATCAGTTCCATTCTATTCTGAGGCTATACACAGATTCTACCCTTAACTCCAGTCTGAGATCCCCTAAATGTTGGCCACAAGGGGAAGCAGGAAAGAAAGTGTAAAAGACTTTGGAGCAGGCTTCCCTGGTGGCGCAGTGGCTGAGAGTCCGCCTGCCGATGCAGGGGACACGGGTTCGTGCCCCAGTCCGGGAAGATCCCACGTGCCGCGGAGCGGCTGGGCCCGTGAGCCATGGCCGCTGAGCTTGCGCGTCCGGAACCTGTGCTCCGCAACGGGAGAGGCCACAACAGTGAGAGGCCCGCGTACCGCAAAAAAAAAACAGACTTTGGAGCAATTCATCACCAAACCAAGAAAAATTCTTCAAACTGCAGATGCTCTGGGCATATCACTCCAGACATGCTGAATTTTGCATTCCTATAAAACACCAAGTCCTCCTGTTCTGGGGCCTTTTCCAAGGGCCCCTCTACCTGAAACACTTTCACCTCTGTGCCCATCCCCTCTCCATCCATCTCTTCACCTAGTTAACTCCTTCGCATCCTTCAGGTCTTAGCCTCAATGCCATTTCCTCTGAAGCCCCACAGATTAGGCCCTCCTCTTACAGGCTCCCACGGTCCCTCGCGCAACCCCTAACGTAACACGTCACACTTGCACTCACAAGTAAGGCAATTTCAAGTGCAAACAGAGGCCAGGCAGTAACACAGATGAGTGAGCCAGTGGGGTTCTGAGAGCACAGCAGCATATGCCTGACGTAAAGACATTGAACTCACTTTTTTCTATAACATGCGCTGGCCACAACACGTATCTGCTGATCCAACGTAACTTAGTGGCTGTGGAGCTGCAGCAAAGGAAGGAGGGGCAAATGACAAATCACGTAGCAGGAGTTAAGGGGTAGACTCTATCTATCGGGGAAACTTGCAAACCGGGGCTCATCCAAGAGAAGTCTACTGTCCCACATTCTCTCATCATCCCTCAGAGAGCCTGCGGGGCAAGGGAGAAGCTTGTGGACACAGAAGGTTTCTGTCCTGGGAGGGATACGGGACGCTGCCCTCCTGCTCTTCCACCTTCTTATGGTACAAGCAGGAAAGCAACCTTATCAGTGGGAAAACAGGGAGAGAGTATCAGCCCTCAAAGAATCGTCAGGGTACCAGCCGCCAGCACCTGGCAACCTTGCAAGAAGGTAGAAGCAGGCTGCTGGAGGGTGGAGACCCTAGTCCCACAAGAAGTTGTGTTTGAGTACAGTGCCTCCCACTAGGGAGGGCGAAGCCTTCTCCCAAGCACTCTGAGCTTCTGGGATCATTCGTCAATTTTTCTCCTCTCTCTTCCACGGGGCGTCACTAGCCCATAACTCTGATGGCTCTGTCTTTCCTGCCTACAAGATTGTATCATTTCTGTCTTTTCCTAGTTGTATTCTTGGAGCCTGACTCAGTGCCTGTCATGTAGTAGGAGCAAGAAAAATGTATGTGTTGAATAAATGAAGAATCATCTTCATAGCTTAAACAGGTAGCCTAGGATTGCCATCTAGAGGTTTTACTGTCTCTCAAAAAAATTGTCCTGTGAAAACTGCAATGTGGGAAGCAGGAAGGAAAGCGTTCCTTGTGTCTGGCTGTTATCATTTCCTCCTATCCTCCTCCTTTCAGTGAAGCCTCCTTTATTCTCCAGGGCTTTGCTCTATCTCATTAATGTTAATATCTTATCTAACCTTTCCTTGGCTCTCTGCAGTGATGGGGCTTCCATTCCACTACCTAATTGCTCTTACTCTTCATCTTTCAAAATGTCCACCCTAAACTTTTTCCTCTATAGCTTCAGGCTATTTCATGCCTCTTCTGAGACTTAATCATCTTTCTCTTTGCCTGGGTTAGCTCAGAGAAGTAGACTGAAAAATGCAGAAGGACTTTAGAAAAACAAAGGAGAAATCCTGTATTGGGTACATTCTTTTTTTTTTTTTTAAATATACATTCACTTATTTATTTTTGGCTGTGTTGGGTCTTCGTTGCTGTGCACAGTGTCTTTTCTCTAGTTGCGCTGTGCGGGTTTCTCATTGCGGTGGTTTCTCTTGTTGCAGAGCACAGGCTCTAGGCGTGCAGGCTTCAGTAGTTGTGGCACGTGGGCTCAGTAGTTGTGGCTTGCAGGCTATAGAGCGCAGCCTCAGTAGTTGTGGTGCACGGGCTTAGTTGCTCCGCTGCATGTGGGATCTTCCTACACCAGGGCTCGAACCTGTGTCCCCTACATTGGCAGGTGGATTCTTAACCACTGCGCCACCAGGGAAGTCCTGGGTACATTCTTACAACCAGTAAAAGGTTCATTCATCACTCATCCCCCCTGTCCATTGGGAGTTGAGGTCCTCCTGGTGGAGGATTTGATGTCAAGTCACGGGCAGGGGAATGAACAGATCTGCCTGCCAACCTGATCCTAGAATAAAAGTAGAGCTGAGAGCCTGCAATTTCTTCTAAGTACCTACACTGCTTGCAAAAGACCAGAAGTTTTCTATCAAGGTCACCCTCTCTTCAGATCAATGAGCAAAGGAGATCACAGATTTTAAGGGCTCTTTTGGGTCTAGTTAAAACCACAAGGCAAGCATAAGGAGGTGAGAGGGTTAAGACCTGGAATTCATAGGCATTTAGATCTCAAGTGTTTCTAGATATAATAAAGGAGCATTTAGCTTCCTCAGACTGCACCTGTATTCAGGCTATTTGAGACTGGGAAAAACTATAAAGCAAACCATCGAAACAGGACCATGACCATTACCACAACCCAGGTGCTGCCATTACTGAACTGTTTGAAGCACCCGGAGGCAGCTGACAATGGAGCTGAGTAGAAAAGCTATCAAATGCGAACATTTCAGTCAGGGAACAACTTCAGATTGCTCACCCTCTGATTAACTGCTTTAAAAAAATAGAGTTCTAACTTTATATTCCATTCCTCACTCTGAGTCATGATTGCCCTGTAAAATGTCCTTATCAAGAGGGGCGAAAATTAATAAGCTCAAAGAATGACGGGGATTGCTCCAGCCAAAGAAGGCAAGAAAACAGTTTCTCAGATATAACTATTAAGGTCAAGGCAGGGATTGGAGAGCAGATACTGACATTCTTAATGATACTCAAAATGGGTAGCCTCTAGGAGAAAGACCAGGCTAGCAAGAAGCAACAGAGGGAAGAAGCAGAGAGAAGCAATATAATCAGAAAATAAACCGTTACTCTCATTTTTGTCTAAAAACTCTATGTCAATAATCTTGATAAACTGAGAACAGGAAGGAATCATGGGCATATGCTGGGACTACTATATTTATTCTTGCTTTGCTCTCTCCCAAGAGAACACTAAAGGCTGCACTCTGAGCTCACCTTCGAGAAACGCAACATAAAATGGCAATTTCAGAACAGCAGGGCACGGCTTCTAACATCTGATAGACAGCCTAAATGCATTTTATCTTATCAGCTACTCTCGCTCTCACTCTCCTCATTTTTCTTTATTCCCAACGCAGCCATATTTTGCTCTTCCTCAACTCCCTGATTCCCACCTCGCTCATGGAAGATTTTAAAAGAAAAACATGTTTTTTATTAAAGTCATATACAAAGCATCCCTGTGTCCCAGGACCCTCAGGCATGTGTACATACTGGTCTGCTTTGTTTAGGAAAAGAAATTGGTGGCATATTTTGTTTCCTATCTTGACGCCAAGAAAATTAAACTGGGATCTTCCTGTCAGTTGCTACACAAGAACCATGACAATCAGCATGGCTTGTTTTTATTCTTTGGGCCCTTTGAAGGAAAATAGTTCCAAAAGTGTGTTTCATGCATGTTATCTACATGGATAGAAAGATATTCTGAGCACCAAATTTTTCCAAAAGAAAATCAGAAAATAATGAAATTATCCAAATTATTCAGAACAGCCAGAAAGATAGGGATACCTTGTATAGGGGCAAGTTAGAAGATAATGCTTCATGAATTATCTGATTTAGCTACACACACCCATCAAATTCAAGAGAAAAAAAGGGAGAGGGAGGGGAGAGAGAGAAGTAACTGAGCATTATCAAATCAATAAACTGTGGCTAGAGATATACATATTTTCCTACTCTCTTCTCAAACTAAGGGTTAGTTGAATAGAGCTCTGACACTGTCATGACTGAATGACAGCAAAGTAAAGCTATATTTTATTCAGTGTGATGAAAACAGATACTGTGCTATTGTTTACTGCTTTATTTCTGGAGATGATGGGAGAAAGAGGAAGCGTATAGCATGAATGCTAAAGTGCAGGTTTTGGATTCAGACCACAAAGACTCAGATCCCAGCTCTGTCATTTACTGGATTTGTAAACTTGGACTTTGTACACTTACCTCTGCAAGTCTCAATTCCCCATGTATAAGATTAGATATCCTACTTTCTCAAGTGTGGTGAGAATTAAATAACAATCCATGAAAGCTTTTTGCAGAGTTCCTGGGGCACATACATGCACGTACATACACATACATATGAAGGGCAATAACTTTTTGCAGAGTTCCTGGGGCCATGTACACACATACACATACATATCAAGGACTAGATCATCATAAAAAGAGCAGAAATATCTGCCCATCTTTACAAAGTGTGCACATTTACTAAAGGTGAATAGCATTTTTTAGAATTTAAGGTATGGGTATGTATATATCACTATGAGCATTTTTTTCTCCATAAATTTGTTGAGCAAAGAATTACTTCTAACATCTACTCTGTGTACAAAAACATACCATTTTAGCGACATTATCAGGTATCGAGCCATTTGTTGCATAAGTGAATTTTTTCAATGTGAAGAGGTGAAACTGTTAGGTAGAGAGCCAAAGATAGAAATGGAGATTTAGTTGCGGGGAGGGGGAGGGAAGGAAGCTGGAAAGTTTTAATAGAAATCATTGTTGAAGGCAATAAATATTCACAGAGGTTCTACAATGTAACATTTTCTGAATCATACATCACTGATAGCAACGTGAGCTATTGCTTCATGCTGGCTCCTATTTTCCCTAAATAGAAATGTTCTCAATGCACAGTACAGCGTAGTGGAAAGAACTCTGCCTAATCGCAGAGTACCCTATAAGTGTTACCTTTTTAAAATTCTTCCTTCAACATCATGTGGTTCTTCTATGTCCCCTCAGCCTCTTAGTCACATGTTTGTTTGTTTAGACAGTGTTTACTGAATATCATGTGTCAGGGACTGTGTGGAGAACACAGATGAACAGGACACGGTTAACTGTACCAAAGGAGATTGCAGTCTAAAGGAATATACGAACGTCGGTTATTATACCTTCCTCTACACAAGGTGTGTGATTCTTCCTCATGTCTCTCCCTACCACCCCTACCTCTCTCTCTCTTCCTTCTGCTGAAGGCAAGGAAACCAATTAGCCCAGCTGGTTAAAATGATATTTTTAATGAAAGCAAGCACATGTTGAGTCAGGGGTTCTCCTTTTAGTAAAATACATGAAATTTATTTTTAATGCCCTTGATACATCTAATTCAGCTGTTTAGAAACCACTTGTTTTACTTTATTATTTTCTCTAATGTTCCAAGTAGAAGAGGCTGCCAGAGTAATGACCTCTGGGTAAGTGAGGAATTCATGTATTATAGTAAATAAAAACCTATGCAGTTAGCCAACACTTCCAAATACGATTGTATCATAAGGGCTGAATATTTATACAATGTTTGTGGTATTTCTGTAATAGCTTTGGCAACAAAGACTGTCCTTCAGATTCCCATTTTACAAATTGGTATCTAAGTTTAGAACAGTCATTTGTCCCAGATCACACACACATTTTTAAACATTAGCATTTGAGAGAAAATAAAAGGAAATATTACTCCAAACAACAAGTGCATCATATTAACTCATCACCCCTAAGAGGTTACATGGGCTGCACATATGAATAGATTAGAAAATGACTTGGGGATAGAGGGCAAGATGGCAGTGCGGCTATAGTTCTGAATCTCTTCAAAACAGACAAGAAATGGACAATGCAATTAAAATGTCAAACAAACCAAAAACAAACAAACAAACAAAAAGCTCCATAGTTATAAAAAAGACTTTTTCTTATTTCAAAACTCTTTAAAATATAATTGGGTGTTTAAAGCAAAAGTAGTGATAATAAATTATAGGGTTTATAACTTGGGTAGAAGTAAAATATATGATAGCGGTAGTACAAAGACAAAAAGGAAAAAATAGAAGTAAACTGTTGTAATATTTCGGACATAAACTGCCAGAATATTATTTGAAGGTAGATTACATTGTAATAAGTCGAAGATGTATATTGTAAATCCCAGAGCAATCACTAAAAACTAAAGCAAAGAGGAATACCCAAAATTCCAAGAGTGGCGATAAAATGGAAGCACAGAAAATATTCAGTGAATCCATCAAAGACAGGAAAAGAAGTCAAATGGAACAACGAGCAGTGAGACAAATAGCAAACATACAGCAAGGTGTTAGATTCAGGCAAAGCCATATCAATAAACAGCCTAAGAAAATCAAGAACCAGCTAAATTGCTGTATATAAAATATCCACTTTAAATATAAAGACATAGATAGCTTAAAGGCAAAAGGATGAAAAACATGCCATTCAAGCAGTGATAAAAAGAAGCTCGTATGGCTATAATAATATCAAAGTAGACTTTAGAACAAGTAATATACCAGGGATAAAGAGGAACATTTTGCAATGATGAAAAAAGAAACCCACAAGAATCCTAAATTCTCACATTTTTAATCTACTGAGTTTTAAAACATATGGGAAAAAAAGACCTTAAAAACTGAAAAGAGATATAGACAAATAATTATACTGGATCAATATTCCTCTTTCTATAACTCATAAAAGAAGAAGACCAAAAAAAAAAAAGAATCAGTAGGTATACAGATGATTTTAACAACACTATGAACCAAGTTAACCTAACTGCCATTTATAGAAACTCAACCCAAGAAGAGTAAAATATGTATTCATCTCAAATACACAAGGGATAGTCACCGTGAAAGACTCCATTTTGGGCCAAGTCTCAAATAAACTGGAAAACTGAAATCATTCAGAGTAGGTTATCTGGGCCCAATAGAACTGAACTAGAATCTAACAACAAAAAGGTATCTGGAAAACCTCCAAGTATTTGTAATCCAAATATGTGGACTCTAAAATATAAAACAAACAAATGTATATAACAAACCAGAAACAGACTCACATGCATAGAGAACAAACTAGTGGTACCCAGTGGGGAGAAAGAAGGGAGAGAGGCAAGATAGGGGTAGGGGATTAAGAGATACAAACTACTATATATAAAATAAATAAGCAACAAGGATATACTGTACAGCACAGGGAAATAGAGCCATTATTTTGTAATAACATTAAATGACATATAATCTATAAAAATACTGAATCACTTTGTTGTACACCTGAAACTAATATTGTAAATCAGCTATACTTCACTAAAAATATTAATAATAATAAAAGAAGGAAAAAAGAAATCATATGGAAATTAAAAATTACTTAGAACTGAATGAAAATTAAAACAGTGTATTGAAATTTCAGGGATGCAACTAAAACAGTTGTTATAGGAAAACATATGGCATGAGAGGTTTACATTAGAAAAGATAATGGTCTAAAACCAATAATCCAAACTTCAAACACAGGAAACTAGAATAAGAGCAACTTAAATCCAAATTAAACAAAGTATGGAAATAATGAGTGGAAATCAATGAGATAGAAATGGATTAAAAAAATAGAGAAAATCAATTAATCCAAAAGCTCCTTCTTTGAAATGTTCAAAGATTGGTAAATTTTTAGAATGACAAAACAAGGAAAAAAAGGGGGGAGGTAGAGAGAGAGAGAGAAGACACAAGAAACATTCCCTACCCCCAGGATAGGCATCCTCAAAATGTATATCCAGCAATATTTTACAATTGCTAGGGGCCAGTGACAGCTGTGTGCCTCTCACTTTTTCTCTTGCCAAATGGGAATATTTATTGAAATTATCCTGTCCCTACTCCATGAAAATATGCTGAAGGACGGAGTTACTGATAACTCATCTTTTTTGGTGGTGGTTTGGGATTGTTTTGTTTGGTTTTTGCTTTTGTTTATAATTTTCTCAGTCAAGAATCACATCTGGAGCTGATGTAACATGTTCAGAAAATCCTGGACTCTGAGTCAATGCTGTGATTGGATGGGACTTTTGTGGTGTTTATTTTGGGAAAGGGTAAATGCATTTCCACGTAGTAAGAAAACACAGTGCAACTCTTTCAGTTGTATTATTTTCCTCAAGGATTTACTGCTAGGTGTCTCAGTGTATAACCCTCTTCAGGAAAATATTTCCACAGAGGATTATATATAATAACCTACTGCCATGACTTGCAAAGCCTCCTAAGACAGGAGTATATTTCCTTCCAGAACCCTGTCTATAATTGCCTGGTTCATTATTGAAAGTCAGTGGATATATCACCCCAACAGCTAAGGAAATAGGAGTTATGTATGGTCTGAAGCCTATGAAATTTGGGGAGCCATATTTAAGACAAGAACATAAAATTATAAAGTTAGAAATAAATATTCAGGGGGGCGCATTCAAGATGGCAGAGGAGTAAGACGTGGAGATCACCCTCCTCCCCACAAATACATCAAAACTACATCTACATGTGGAAAAACTCCTACAGAACACCTACTGAAAGCTGGCAGAAGATCTCAGACTTCCCCAAAAGCAAGAAACTCCCCACATACCTGGATAGGGCAAAGGAAAAACAGAGACAAAAGAATAGGGACAGGGCTTGTACCTCAGGGAGGGAGCTGTGAAGGAGGAAGTTTCCACACACTAGGGAGCCCCTTCACTGGCAGAGCTGGGGGGTGGGTGGTGGGGGGGAAGCTTCAGAGCCACAGAGGACAGTGCAGCAACAGGGGTGCAGAGGGCAAAGCGGAGAGATTCCTGCACAGAGGATCGGGGCCGACCAGCACTCACCAGCCCGAGGCTTGTCTGCTCACCCTCTGGGGCGGGTGGGGGCTGGGATCTGAGGCTCGGGTTTCGTAGGTCAGACCCCAGGGAGAGGACTGGGGTTGGCTGTATTAACACAGCCTGAAGGGGGATAGTGCGCCACACCTAGCCTGGAGGGAGTCCGGGAAAAACTCCGGACCTGCCTAAGAGGCAAGAGACCACTGTTTTTGGGTGCATGAGGAGAAGGGATTCAGAGCACTGCCTAAATGAGTTCCAGAGACGGGTGCGAGCCATGGCTAACAGCGTGGACACCAGAGACGGGCATGAAACGCTAAGGCTCCTGCTGAAGCCACCAAGAATCCTGTGTAGCCCACCAGAGCTAGGGTCCCGTGATCCAGGGACAACTTCCCCGGGAGAACGCACGGCATGCCTCAGGACATTACAACGTCATGCCGGCCTCTGCCACCACAGGTTTGCCCCAATTCCATGCCCCTCCCTCCCCCCAGCCTGAGTGAGCCAGAGCCCCCTAATCAGCCGCTCCTTTAACCCCGTCCTGTCTGGGTGGGAACAGACGCCCTCAGGTGACCTACATGCAGAGGCAGGACCAAATCCAAAGCTGAACCCCAGGAGCTGTGTGAACAAAGAAGAGAAAGGGAACTCTCTCCCAGCAGCCTCAGGAGCAGCAGATTAAATCTCCACAATCAACTTGATGTACCCTGCATCTGTGGAATGCCTGAATAGACAATGAATCATCCCAAAATGGAGGCGGTGGACTTTGGGAGCAACTGTACACTTTGGGTTTGCTTTTAGCATCTAATTTGTTTCTGGTTTTATGTTTCACTTAGCTTAGTATTTAGAGCTTATTATCACTAGTAGACATGTTTATTGATTTGGCTGCTCTCTTCCTTTTTTTATTTTTTATTTTTTCCTTTCTTTTTTCTCTTTTTGTGAGTGTGTATGTGTATGCTTCTTTGTGTGATTTTGTCTGTATAGCTTTGCTTTTGCCATTTATCCTAAGGTTCTGACTATGCCTCTGGGGGGGTTTTATGTTGTTTTTTAAATTTTTTTTTAGTATAGTTTTTAGTGCTTGTTATCATTGATGGATTTGTTTTTTTGGCTTGGTTGCTCTCTTCTTTCATTCTCTCTTTCCTTTTTTTCATTACTTTTTTATTTTTATATTCTTAATAATTTTTTTCTATTCTAATAACTTTATTTTATTTTCTTCCTTATTTCCTTCCTTCCTTCCTTCCTTCCTTCCTTCCTTTCTTCCTTTCTTTTTCCTCCCTTTTCTTCTAAGCCATGTGACTGACAGGGTCTTGATGCTCTGACCAAGTGTCAGGCCTGACTGAGCTTCTGAGGTAGGAGAGCCCAGTTCAGGACACTGGTCCACCAGAGACCTCCCGGCTACACATAATATCAAAAGGAGAAAGCTCTCCCAGAGGTCTCCATCTCAACACTAAGACCCATCTCCACTCAATGACCAGCAAGCTACACTGATGGACACCCTATGCCAAACAACTAGAAAGTCAGGAACACAAACCCACCAATTAGCACAGAGGCTGCCTAAAATCATAATAAGTTCACAGACACCACAAAACACACCATCGGACGTGGCCCTGCCCACCAGAAAGACAAGATCCAGACTCATTCGCCAGAACACAGGAACCAGTCCCCTCCACCAGGAAGCCTACACAACCCACTGAACCAACCGTACCCACTGGGAGCAGAAACCAAAAACAATGGGAACTACAAACCTGCAGCCTGCGAAAGGGAGACCCCAAACACATTAAGTTAAGTAAAATGAGGAGACAGAGAAATACACAGCAGATGAAGGAGTGAGGTAAAAACCCACCAGACCAAACAAATGAAGAGGAAAAAGGCAGTCTACCTGGAAAACAATTCAGAGTAGTAAGAGTAAAGATGATCCAAAATCTTGGAAACAGAATGGAGAAAATACAAGAAACATCTAACAAGGACCTAGAAGAACTAAAGGGCAATCAAACAGTGATGAACAACACAATAAATGAAATTAAAAATTCTCTAGAAGGAATCAAGACCAGAATAACTGAGGCAGAAGAACAGATAAGTGACCTGGAAGATAAAATAGTGGTACTAACTACCGCAGAGCAGAATACAGAAAAAAAATGAAAAGAACTGAGGACAATCTCAGAGACCTCTGTGACAACATTACACACACCTACATTCAAATTATAGGGGACCCAGAAGAAGAAGGGGGAAAAAAAGGGACTGAGAAAATAATGGAAGAGATTATAGTTGAAAACTTAACTAATATGGGTAAGAAATAGTCAGTCAAGTCCAGGAAGCACAGAGAGTCCCATACAGGATAAATCGAAGGAGAAACATGTCAAGACACATATTAATCAAACTACCAAATATTAAATACAAAGTATTAAAAGCAGCAAGGGAAAAGCAACAAATAACACACAATGGAATCCCAATAAGGTTAACAGCTGATCTTTCAGCAGAAACTCTGCAAGACAAAAGGGAGTGGCAGGACATATTTAAACTGATGAAATAGAAAAACCTACAACCAAGATTCCTCTACCCAGCAAGGATCTCATTCAGATTTGACGGAGAAATTAAAAACTTTACAGGTAAGCAAAAGCTAAGAGAATTCAGCACCACCAAACCAGCTCTACAACAAATGCTAAAGGAACTTCTCTAGGCAAGAAACACAAGAGAAGGAAAACACCTACAATAACAAACCCAAAACAATCAAGACAATGGTAATAGGAACATTATATCGATAACTACCTTAAATGTAAATGGATTAAATGTTCCAACCAAAAGACACAGACTGGCTGAATGGATACAAAAACAAGACCCATACATATGCTCTCTACAAGAGACACACTTCAGATGTAGGGACACATACAGACTGAAAGTGAGGGGATGGAAAAAGATATTCCATGCAAATGGAAAACAAAAGAAAGCTGGAGAAGCAATTCTCATATCAGACAAAATAGACTTTAAAATAAAGACCATTACAAGAGACAAAGAAGGACACTACATAATGATCAAGGGATCAATCCAAGAAGAAGATATAACAACTGTAAATATTTATTCACCCAACATAGGAGCACCTCAATACATAAGGCAAACACTAACAGCCATAAAAGGGGAAATCAACAGTAACACAGTCATACTAGGAGACTTTAACACCCCACTTTCACCAATAGACAGATCATCCAAAATGAAAATAAATAAGGAAACACAAGCTTTAAATGATACATTAAACAAGATGGAATTAATTGATATTTATAGGACATTCCATCCAAAAACAACACAATACACTTTCTTCTCAAGGGCTCATCGAACATTCTCCAGGATATATCATATAATGAGTCACAAATCAAGCCTTGGTAAATTTAAGAAAACTGAAATCATATCAAGTATCTTTTCCAACCACAACGTTATGAGACTAGATATCAATTACAGGAGAAAATCTGTAAAAAATACAAACACATACAGGCTAAACAATATACTACTAAACAGGGAAGAGATCACTGAAGAAATCAAAGAGGAAATCAAAAAATACCTAGAAACAAATGACAATGAATACAGGACAACCCAAAACCTATGGGATGCAGCAAAAGCAGTTCTAAGAGGGAAGTTTATAGCAATAGAATCCTACCTCAAGAAACAAGAGACATCTCAAATAAACAACCTAAACATACACCTAAAACAATTAGAAAAAGAAGAACAAAAATAAACAAAATTAGCAGAAGGAAAGAAATCATAAAGATCATATCAGAAATAAATGAAAAAAAATGAAGGAAATGATACTAAAGGTCAATAAAACTAAAAGCTGGTTTGCTGATAAAACTGATAAACCATTAACCAGACTCATCAAGAAAAAAAGGGAGAAGACGCAAATCAACAGAATTAGAAATGAAAAAGGAGAAGCAACAACTGACACTGCAGAAATACAAAGGATCATGAAAGATTACTACAAGCAACTCTATGCCAATAAAATGGACAACCTGGAAGAAATGGACAAATTCTTAGAAAAGCATAACCTTCCCAGACTGTACCAGGAAGAAACAGAAAATATGAACAGACCAAGTACAAGCAATGAAATTGTGACTGTGATTAAAAATCTTCCAACAAACAAAAGCCCAGGACCAGATGGCTTCACAGGCAAATTCTATCAAACATTTAGAGAAAAGCTAACACCTATCCTTCTCAAACTTCCAAAATAGAGCAGAGGGAGGAACACTCCCAAACTCATTCTATGAGGCCACCATCACCCTGATGTACCACAACCAGACAAAGATGTCACAAAGAAAGAAAACTACAGGGCAATATCACTGATGAACACAGATGCAAAAATCCTCAACAAAATACTAGCAAACAGAATCCAACAGCACATTAAAAGGATCATACACCGAAAAAAAGAAAAAAAATTTTAAAAAAAGGATCATACACAATGATCAACTGGGCTTTATCCCAGGAATGCAAGGATTCTTCAATATACGTAAATCAATCAATGTGATAAACCATATAAACAAATTGAAGGAGAAAAACCATATGGTCATCTCAATAGATGCAGAAAAAGCTTTCAACAAAATTCAACACCCATTTATCATAAAAACCCTCCAGAAAGTAGGCACAGAGGGAACTTACCTCAACATAATAAATGCCATATATGACAAACCCACAGCCAACATCATTCTCAATGGTGAAAAACTGAAACCATTTCCACTAATATCAGGAACAAGACAAGGTTGCCCACTCTCACCACTATTATTCACCATAGTTTTGGAATTTTTAGCCACAGTAATCAGAGAAGAAAAAGAAATAAAAGGAACACAAATCGGAAAAGAAAAAGTAAAACTGTCACTGTTTGCAGATGACATGATACTATACATAGAGAATCCTAAAGATGCCACCAGAAAACTACTAGAGCTAATCAATGAATTTGGTAAAGTAGCAGGATACAAAATTAACGCACAGAAACCTCTTGCATTCCTCTACACTAATGATGAAAAATCTGAAAGAGAAATTAAGGAAACACTCCCATTTACCACTGCAACAAAAAGAATAAAATACCTAGGAATAAACCTACCTAGGAAGACAAAAGACCTGTATGCAGAAAACTATAAAACACTGATGAAAGAAATTAAAGATGATACAAATAGATGGAGAGATACACCATGTTCTTCGATTGGAATAATCAACACTGTGAAAATGACTCTACTACCCAAAGCAATCTACAGATTCAATGCAATCCCTATCAAACTACCAATAGAATTTTTCACAGAACTAGAAGGAAACATTTCACAATTTGTATGGAGACATAAAACACCCTGAATAGCCAAACCAATCTTGAGAAAGAAAAACGGTGCTGGAGGAATCAGGCTCCATGACTTCAGACTATACTACAAAGCTCCAGTAATCAAGACAGTATGGTACTGGCACAAAAACAGAAATATAGATCAATGGAACAGGATAGAAAGCCCAGAGATAAACCCACGCACATATGGTCACCTTATCTTTGATAAAGGAGGCAAGAATATACAATGGAGAAGACAGCCTCTTCAATAGGTGGTGCGGGGAAAACTGGACAGCTACATGTAAAAGAGTGAAATTAGAACACTCCCTAACACCATACACAAAAATAAACTCAAAATGGATTAAAGACCTAAATGTAAAGCCAGACCCTATCAAACTCTTAGAGGAAATCTTAGGCAGAACACTCTATGACATAAATCACAGCAAGATCCTTTTTGACCCACCTCCTAGAGAAATGGAAATAAAAACAAAAATAAACAAATGGGACCTAATGAAACTTAAAAGCTTTTGCACGGCAAGGGAAACTATAAACAAGACGAAAAAGCAACCCTCAGAATGGGAGAAAATATTTGCAAAAGAAGCAACAGACTGAGGATTAATCTCCAAAAAATAAAAACATTTCATGCAGCTCAATATCAAAAACAACAAACAACTCAATCCAAAAATGAGCAGAAGACCTAAACAGACATTTCTCCAAAGAAGCTATACAGATTGCCAACAAACACATGAAAGGATGCTCAACACCACTAATCATTAGAGAAATGGAAATCAAAACTACAATGAGGTATCACCTCACACCAGTCAGAATGGCCATCATCAAAAAATCTACAAAGAATAAATGCTGGAGAGGGTGTGGAGAAAAGGGAACTCTCTTGCACCATTGGTGGGAATGTAAATTGATACAGCCACTATGGAGAACAGTATGGAGGTTCCTCAGAAAACGAAAAATAGAACTACCATACAACCCAGAAATCCCACTACTGGGCATATACCCTGAGAAAACCATAATTCAAAGAGAGTCATGTACCACAATGTTCATTGCAGTGCTATTTACAATAGCCAGGACATGGAAGCAACCTAAGTGTCCATCAAAAGCTGAATGGATAAAGAAGATGTGGCACATATATACAATGGAATATTACTCAGCCATAGAAAGAAACGAAATTGAGCTATTTGTAGTGAGGTGGATGGACCTAGAGACTGTCATACAGAGTCAAGTAAGTCAGAAAGAGAAAAACAAATATCGTATGCTAGCACATATATATGGAATCCCCCCCCCAAAAAAAAATGGTTCTGAAGAACCTAGGGGCAGGACAGGAATAAAGATGCAGACACAGAGAATGGACTTGAGGACACAGGGAGGGGCAAGGGTAAGCTGGGACAAAGTGAGAGAGTTGCATGGATGTCTGTACACTACCAAGTGTAAAATAGGTATCTAGTGGGAAGCAGCCACATAGCACAGGGAGATCAGCTCGGTGCTTTGTGTCCACCTAGAGGGGTGGGATAGGGAGGGTGCGAGGGAGATGCAAGAGGGAGGAGATATGGGGATATATGTATATGTATAGCTGATTCACTTTGTTATAAAGCAGAAACTAACACACCATTGTAAAGAAATTATACTCCAATAAAGATGTTTTTTAAAAAAGTTTTAAAAAGAGAAATAAATAAATATATATTTATTTAAAATTAAAAGGGAAGTGATAAGTCACAAATATTAAAAAGCTCACAAATTCATCAAACAGAACAAAATTTTTAAGATGCTTAGTATTTTTATTAATTTATTGGCCTGACACACATCTATAACAATTTTTCCTACATTTTTTGCCTGCACAATCTTTATCTCTTGATAGGAAAATAATTTTGTTAAAAAAAAGTTTCTTCCTAAAGTGAGAAAAAATAACTTCAGCTTTCCTTTAACATGGTTGATCAAAATTTGTGTTTTAACAACAGATAGTTTATAAAATTTTCTTTCAACCTCACGACCCTTCATTAGTAACTTTTTACAGTGACTAGTCATAAATACTTTGGATTTATGACACTTCTTAATATTAACTAATTTGTCAATGATATCCCTGTTGTTACTGCCTAATGAGGGTATTGTACTGGTTCCTGAAACTTGGTGCCATGGTACAGGCGAGTTGGCACATTAGGTAGGGGGACTCCTCCTGGAAGGCAATCTGACACTGGGACAGCTAGCAGTAATTTAACTACACACAAAATGAGGGAAACCTACATAAACATATCATACTAAACTCAAATTAAATGTATATTAAATTCAAATTCCTCTTGACAAAAATGTTCTTAGTGATATACCTTTTGAACTAGCAATTCCAATTCTAAATAATTATCCCCAAAATAATGTGGCAAAATTATTAAATAATTTGTGTGCAAGACTATTATTTGTAACAGAAAAAGACTGTAAACAACTCAAATGTCACTAATACAAGACTGGTTTAATAACATAAGGTATATCCACAAATGGAATACTATGCAACTGTAATAAGGAATGAAGAAATCTCTATATACTGCCATGTAGTGGTCTCTAGGATATGTTAAGAGAAAGGTGCAAGTTGTGGAATAGTGTGAATGGTACGCTCTATTTTATCTAAGAAAAGAGGTGGTATTAAAAGGGAGATTCCATAACTCTTAGAGATACATACTAAAGTTTTTACAGATGAAACGATAGCAAGTCTGGGGTTGCCTTTACGATATTCTTATATGGGTGTAGTGGGTATACTGAAAAAGGATCCATGGGCTTTTGCCTCCTAGTCTTTCTACGTGACTTTGGGGAAATTTTCCAACTACTCTGAGCCTCAGTTTTCTTATACATAAAGAGGGTAAAAGTTACCGACCTCACAGAGTTATTGTAAAGATTCAGAGAAATAATATTTGTAAACCTAACACAGAGTAGTTACTCAATAAATAGCGTTTATTATCATTAATTGTATTCTAGATAAAGCCAGGCAAATAGCACAGCAGTCATTTTCACAATGCTATCTTAATTACTATACTTTCCACAAAGACTAGCAGGCATGGGAACTAGCTCTGGCCTTCTAACCTCTGGAATTCAGTAGTGAAATTCCATCTAAAGTCTGGAATAAAATTAAACTTGATGAGTTTTGTCTCTATTCTGTTTCCTTTATATCAACCACTGCCAAAAGTTATAATGTACAAAACATTTCAGGACTGACCAAGCAAACTCCTGCTGCCATGAGGGTGAGGGTTCCAGGTACCTGGAGTTCAAACACAGGACTTGTGGTATACCGGAGAGACCCCCCAGGCATATAATCACAACTGTCAAAAGTACAGGAATCAATCACTGAGGGAGCAAAGAGGTGTGTTTCGCTTCATGTACTTCTCTTTTCACTAGAGACTGACAAAGAGAAAAGGACCACTTTGCCTAACAAGCAGAGCTTTTGCTAAACAGCACACTTCACTGTGGCTACCTGCAAGTCTCTCTCATGCCCTGCACAACTAGGGCAAAAGCATTTAGATGGTGGGGCTGGGTGGGGAGAGAGGAGTGCAAGGCGTACAGGGGTGGGAATTAAATTCTTTAGCCTAGTGTTTTATTCCCTGCTGAGAATAAATAGAAGACTGAGTTTCCATCAGAGTTGTTGATCCAGGACCCCTTGATACTGAGATTCTTTTCCATTTAAAAAAACAAAGTATTTTGAAACAAAATTCAGTTAACAAACACTTGGAAGTAAGAAAGGGGAGGACTGTTTGGGTAGTTTTATTTTCAAGTAGAGTCCTTTCTTTTCTGAAGGCGACAGATTCACCAACAATAACTGCCTGTGGAATAAATTGAATGAATTGATGTCTTCCTTATTCTTCTCTAACAAACCTAGAATCTTACTCTCCAACTGATGAAAGCATCTCTTCCTTTGCACGGCAAACCCTTAACATATAGACATGGTCATGAGCACAGCTCCACCTCTATTATTAAAGGTAAATACATTCTCACAGTGTGATTCTTTGCTAGAAACTTTGAGGCTAAATGTGGAAATCATATAGGGGGCAGACATTTGAGTTCCAGGGATTTTGGAGAGGGTATGGGGTAGAGAATAGAGAGGGAGGGGTCAGCTGTTGATAACATAATAAAGTCTAGAAAACAGCCTTTCAAATCAGGAAAGCATGTGTTGAAGTCTCAGCTCTTCCAATTAATGCCTCTTTGACAGAAGTAATCTAAGTGATTTAACCTCTCTAACCTCTATATCCTCATCTGTAAAATGGAGGGAAGAACAGTTATGGATAGTTTTGTGGTGATGATTAAATATATAAAAAGACACTACAGACATGCTCAATAAAAGGAGGTATATATATATATATATGTGTGTGTGTATGTGTGTGTGTATATATATATACACACACACATACACAAAATGGAATATGGAATATTACTCAACCATAAGAAGGAATGAAATAACGCCATTTGCAGCAACATGGATGGATAGACTCAGAGATTATCATACTAAGTGAAGTCAGCCAGGCAGAGGAAGACAAATATCATGTGATATCACTTATATGTGGAATCTAAATTTAAAAAAAAAAAAGAACTTATTTACAAAACAGAAATAGACCTACAGATAAAGAAAACAAACTTCTGGTTACCAAAGGGGAAAGGTAGGGGGGAGGGATAAATTAGGAGTTTGGCATTAACATATACACACTACTATATATAAAATAGATAACCAACAAGGACTCACTGTGTAGCACAGGGAACTATACTCAGTATTTTGTAATAAACTATAAGGGAAAAGAATCTGAAAGAGTAGATAGATAGACAGACAGACAGATAGATATAAAACCAAATCACTGTGCTGTACACCTGAAAATAACACAACACTGTAAATCAACTATACTTCAGTAAAAAATAAAAAGGTCGCCAGTATTAACAGTTATTATTATTAAATTTTTAAATTAAATACTATTTAAAATAAAATCAAAAGGGTCTATAAACATTAAAACACATATTTAACAATCTTAGAGATAAAGGAAAAAAGATTCAATGAAGGATGGAAGGAAAGAAGAAAGCAGGGGAGGAAGGGAGGGGAGGTGGGAGGGAGGAGACAACAGGTTTGGTGATGCAAGAAGGGAGCCTCTCTGGAAGTTCTCTACTTGGGCACCATTACTCCGGGTCTTGTGGAAAAAAACGTCAAAAAAGGCACATTTCCTCCAATAATGTCTAGAAACGTTAACTCCTGCCTCTATCTCCAGATTTATCTATGGCTACTCATGCCAACTCTTTCCCTCCCACCAATCTGACCACTCAACGTCATATAATTTCCTCAATTTAGGGGGCCAACGTTTTCTTCCTTTGGGAGAATATTTAAGCCCTAAACAATCAATATTTTCACAACACCCCACTCCTGCTTCACAACCTTTACTCACAACTATTGGTTCTCAACTACTGCCCCTACTCGCGAAGGAAGTTGTGAGGAAAAGGACAGAAATCACTTTTCCCAGCCCTTTCTCACCATAGGAGAAGGTTGCCGTCAGAAAGAAATATGGGAGAAAAAATTAAAAGTCCATGCAGAGCTGAGCTATACAGGGGGGACCTTGCAAGGAAGAAGGAGTCAAGCAACTCAAAAATATCTGAAAGGTACCGTGGACTTTTTGAAGATTAGCGTTATTTAAATTCAGCGTTACTGTTATAGGACTAAAGGAAAGAGACTGTGTTGTTGTGTAAGAAATTTCCACCTCCAAAATCATATGTATAAACCTGGAAAGAAGAAAGGATACGTTTTAAGTGTAAAAACACTGAGCCCTTTCCAATCCTCCTTCCTTTGTTAATGACATTGCGTTTCTTTGTTCTGGAGGCTCCCAGAATGATACGGGAAAATTTTTCCAACTTAGCTTTGACAGTCATTTTCTGCTCTTGTGTCTAACCCCTTTTCTTTAAATTTGCATGCCTTGGAATAAACTTTCTTGTTAGATATATTTCCACCAAAAGCGAGAAGCTGGGAAGTTGTTTTATTCTTGAGCAGTTTTATCCTCTCCTGATTGCCTCCTTATTATCCCTACCGAGAATTTTAGTGTTCTCTCTATTAAAACTCAATCTGCCACTTTAGAGGTTAATGATTAACTTTAATAAGTCTGTGTCTTTAATTGTAATCTAGACTGTAGAATTAAATCAAATGTAAGGGAAAGAATAGAATTAAGACAACTGGGCTCTAAGTCCCAGTATTACCGATAACTAGCTGTCTGACCTGAGGAAAGACTTCAACTTCTCTGGAACTTCATCTATAAAACAAGGTGGTTGGAAAAGACAATCTCTAAATATCTTGTGGCTTCAAAATTCTACGCTCATATTGAGATAGGCTGGGACCTGGGACCCTTTATTGCAGTGCTTGCACCTGGACAAACCTCTCCTCCAGCAACAGAATACAAAGAAACTATCAGGGACTAATAATAACTGCATGCATGCACAGCTGGGGCAAATTATGAACAATAAGATACAAAAAGACCAAAACCCAAACTGCCACTTCTGAGGTGCCAGGAGCAAAAGCAGAGCACTGCGCATGATCCCTGCACACAGCACCACCAAAGGGGTGGGCAGACCACCTATGCTG
Organism: Monodon monoceros; assembly: GCF_005190385.1. Classification (NCBI taxonomy): domain Eukaryota; kingdom Metazoa; phylum Chordata; class Mammalia; order Artiodactyla; family Monodontidae; genus Monodon; species Monodon monoceros. The sequence goes on along the minus strand of NW_021703778.1, from coordinate 153,049,607 downwards.
CCCCTCTGGCGCAACCCCCCCTTCCACCCCTACCCTCACCCCATTTAAGCAGCCAGCTTGCTCCCCACCACCTCCCCTGTCAGGAACCGAGCAAGGGAACCTGTTACTTGTTTTCGCACCCTCGTGCTGCAGCACAAGTCCCAATAAAGCCTTGCCTGAATTTCTCGTCTGGCCTCTTAACAATTTCTATTGATTAGAGTCCAAGAACCTGGGTCGGTAACAGTATGAATAAGGAATCCTCAGATCTAAAAGCTAACTGATTGCAAGCAGCAGTTTTCTCAGCTGGTTAATTCAATTCTAACCAACCAGAACCTAATACAATATTTTCTTCAACACACAACTATCCTTTGAAAGAGCAACAGCAAGAAAGAGAAGTCCACTCTTGTGAGCAGGCAGCCCCGGAAGAGCCAGCTATAGGAGAAAAGGGGACAATAATGAGGAAAAAGGACCAAAATTGTTTTCCCCATCCCCTTCTCTCCATAAGAAAAGTAAGAAAGGAATATGGGAACAATAACAAAGTCATGCAGAGCTGAGCTACTCAGGGATATCCTTCAGGGTGGAAGTGATCAACTCAAGGGATCAATCTATTTCCTTTCCTTTTTTAAAAAATATACTTTACCGTCTCTTTGTCCCTGCCTCATTGTGAAGAAAAAGAGCATTAGCACTTCCCATTTTCTCTTTCTCAGATCAGGCAAAGGATTCTTCTGCAAAAACAAAAAGGAAATCAAACAGAAAATAAGCTTCCATTTGGGGAAAAGAAATGATTAGGGTGGGTGAGTTGTCTAAAAATGACGGTATGGATGATACACTTATTAAAAACTGCCAACTTGCAAATGTTCAAATCTAAAAAAGAACTACTTTGAGCTTAGCAAGCAGCAAAAAGGTGGTGAAAAACTGAGACATACACTGAGCTTTGGGTTTTCGCTTTGTTTTTGTTTTTTGAGTCCCCTAGTAGAGCCTGTAAAAGAAGCAGAAAAAAAAAAAAGAAGCTGAACTTTCAGATTCAATAGTTCACATCATTTAGAAGAAAAAAAGTCTCTCCCTTTCTTTGCCAGATATACTTATGGAGGCAGAGGTGACACTAAAAGGCTGGATAGGAAATTGACTCATCTAAGGGCTCAAGTAGGAGTGATTGTGTGAGAACCAATCAAGTGATTTTTTATTTGGAAAACCAAAATGATTGTATAAAATGAGATGGGCTCAAGAATGTGGGCTCATTACCTATAGGCAGGATCAGAGTGAATAATTTTACTGGTCTCAAAGCTCACATGTAACATAGATATAAGCTGGAGTTTCTTTTCCCTTAAAAAAGAAAAAGGATTGATGTGAATGCTCAATGTATGGATGGAGAAAGGCCAACCATTCTACATATACAAGATTTCTGCAAATGATAGGGTGGGTATGGGGTAACTTCCATAGTCCTGGTCACCTGGCTTTGCGTTCCTACTCAAAGGATCTTCTGTGTCATGTCATCCTGATTTATATTGAGGCAACATGATTTGCAATTCACCCTTTCCCTTATTTTATTAATAAATAAGTAAACAAAGAAATAAGCAAATAGAAACCCTACCTCAGGGCATTGTACATCTGTGGTGACCATGTACATAGAAGGCTTTCTTGAAGACTGAAGGTTCCTGGCCCCCCAAATAAAAGCCACAGGAACAGACCTGCAGCCTGGAGCATAGCTACTGGAGCCAACCCCACAGATCCATGAACAAAAAACAAAAATTTTTTGTTGTAAGTCTCTGAGGTTTGGGGACGTTTGCTGTGCAACATGATTTTGGCAAAAGTCGACTTATACAAAGAACTCTCTGGGAAAGGGGGGTTATATCACAATAATACAAACAACTTCAAATTAAGAATTCGACATCCTTGTTCTAAAAGACCCTTGGATAACTCACCACTAGGAGTCTGTCAAGAGCCACAACAACCTATGAAATTCCCCTCCTGGGTCAACCTGAGGACTTGAATGCTCTCCTTCCACTTCCACTCCCTTCCACACGTTGTCTTTCCAAGATCCTGTTCTCCACTCCCAACTCTAAAATCCCCTCCATGTATTTTAGAGAGCAAGTCAGTGTTCTTCAACCCCTGCCCTCATAGTGCTGGGCTACCTTTTAATATTCAAACCCACCAAGGATCCAGCAGAACAGAGGCTTCTCCTACAAAGAGAAACATCCTTATGAAGGCAGCAGTGGGTTTTTTTCCCCACAAGGATTTTTCTCCCTGTTATATATTTATACGTGAAAGAGATAAGTAGTAAGTTCTTACGAAAACTAGGAAGGATCTCAAAGGATTCCAGACAGGAAGTCCACTTATATTCTTCTCTCCTGTCTCTCCTTTCCCTTTCCTCTTTCCATACTCTCTGACCTCTCTTTTCTGCCAAGCTAATATCTTCTTCTACGGATGTGGGGAAGACAATGTGTATTACCAATTAGCATAGGAAAGTGCCCTCTCGTTCCCCCTTAAAGTTGAACTTCCATTAAGTAATGAGAAGTTAGCCATCAATAATTAAGACTATCCCTGGAAAACACTCCCACAGAAGCGAACGGCAGTGCTTTCTGAATAATAAAGCAGATTTTCCTAGCTACAACGATTTTCTTTTTACATTTTCACAATCCCCAAGGAGAACACATTTACAAAGACCCAGCAGCAATTCTGGCGGCCCAGGTAGCACGATTAACCCAAAATACTCCAAGAGGCTGGCCAAGTTTAGGCCAAGTACTAAATAACACATTACTCTTGAAATAAATGACATAGTATCTTTTGAAATTTAAAAGCCACTTGATCCTTTTTTTTATGTCAATCCAATCTCCCAATTCATAACACCACCACCACCCCTCCTGCCACCTTCCCCCCTTAGTGTCCATACGTTTGTTCTCTACATCTGTGTCTCTATTTCTATCCTGCAAACCAGTTCTTCTGTACCATTTTTCTAGGTTCCACATATATGAATTAATATACGATATTTGTTTTCCTCTTTCTGACTTACTTCACTCTGTATGACAGTCTCTAGGTCCATCCACGTCTCTACAAATGACCCAATTTCGTTCCTTTTTATGGCTGAGTAATATTCCATTGTATATATATGTACCACATCTTCTTTATCCATTTGTCTGTCGATGGGCACTTAGGTTGCTTCCATGTCCTGGCTATTGTAAATAGTGCTGCAGTGAACATTGGGGTGCATGTGCCTTTTTGAATTATGGTTTTCTCTGGGTATATGCCCAGTAGTGGGATTGCTGGGTCATATGGTAGTCCTATTTTTCATTTTTTAAGGAACCTCCATACTGTTCTCCATAGTGGCTGTATCAATTTACATTCCCACCAACAGTGCAAGAGGGTCCCCTTTTCTCCACACCCCCTCCAGCATTTGCTGTTTGTAGATTTTCTGATGATGCCCATTCTAAATGGTGTGAGGTGATACCTCATTGTAGTTTTGATTTGAATTACTCTAATAATTAGTGATGTTGAGCAGCTTTCCATGTGCTTCTTGGCCATCTGTATGTCTTCTTTGGAGAAATGTCCATTTAGGTCTTCTGCCCATTTTTGGATTGGGTTGTTTTTTTTTTAATATTGAGCTACATGAGCTGTTTATGTATTTTGGAGATTAATCCTTTGCCCATTGATTAATTTGCAAATATTATCTCCCATTCTGAGGGTTGTCTTTTCATCTTGTTTGTAGTTTCCTTTGCTGTGCAAAAGCTTTTAAGTTTCATTAGGTCCCATTCATTTACTTTTGTTTTTATTTCCATTACTCTAGGAGGTAGATCAAAAAAGATCTTGCTGTGATTTATGTCAAAGATTGTTCTGCCTATGTTTTCCTCTAGCAGTTTTATAGTGTCTGGTCTTACACTTAGGTCTGTAATCCATTTTGAGTTTATTTTTGTGTGTGGTGTTAGGGAGTGCTCTAATTTCATTCTTTTACATGTAGCTGTCCAATTTTCCCAGCACCACTTATTGAAGAGACTGTCTTTTCTTCACTGTATATCCTTGCCTCCTTTGTCATAGATTCGTTGACCATAGGTGCGTGGGTTTATCTCTGGGCTTTCTATCCTGTTCCATTGATCTGTTTCTGTTTTTGTGCCAGTACCATACTGTCTTGATTACTGTAGCTGTGTAGTATAGTCTGAAGTCAGGGAGTCTGATTCCTCCAGCTCCGTTTTTTTCCCTCAAGACTGCTTTGGCTATTCAGGGTCTTTTGTGTCTCCATACAAATTTTAAGATTTTCTGTTCTAGTTCTGTAAAAAATGCCATTGGTAATCTGAAAGGGATTGCATTGAATCTGTAGATTGCTTTGGGTAGTAGAGTCATTTTCACAATGTTGATTCTTCCAATCCAAGAACATGATATACCTCTCCATCTGTTTGGATCATCTTTAATTTCTTTCATCAGTGTCTTATAGTTTTCTGCATACAGGTCTTTTGTCTCCCTAGGTAGGTTTATTCCTAGGTATTTTATTCTTTTTGTTGCAGTGGTAAATGGGAGTGTTTCCTTAATTTCTCTTTCAGATTTTTCACCATTAGTGTATAGGAATGCAAGAGCTTTCTGTGCATTAATTTTATATCCTGCAACTTTACGAAATTCACTGATTAGCTCTAGTAGTTTTCTGGTGGCATCTTTAGGATTCTCTATGTATAGTATCACGTCATCTACAAACAGTGACAGTTTTATTTCTTCTTTTCCCATTTGTATTCCTTTTATTTATTTTTCTTCTCCGATTGCCATGGCTAGGCCTTCCAAAACTATGTTGAATAATAGTGGCGAGCGTGGACATCCTTGTCTTCTTCCTGATCTAAGAGAAAATGCTTTCAGTTTTTCACCATTGAGAATGATGCTGGCTGTGGGTTTGTCATATATGGTCTTTATTATGTTGAGGTAGGTTCCCTCTATGCCCACTTTCTGGAGAGCTTTTATCATAAATGGGTGTTGAATTTTGTCAAATGCTTTTTTTGCATCTATTGAGATGATCATATGGTTTTTATTCTTCAATTTGTTAATATGGTGTATCACATTGATTGATTTGCGTATACTGAAGAATCCTTGCATCCCTGGGATAAATCCCACTTGATCATGGTGTATGATCCTTTTAATGTGCTGTTGGATTCTGCTTGCTAGTATTTTGTTGAGGATTTTTGCATCTATATTCATCAGTGATATTGGTCTATAATTTTCTTTATTTGTAGTACCTTTGTCTGGTTTTGGTATCAGGGTGATGGTGGCCTCGTAGAATGAGTTAGGGAGCGTTCCTTCCTCTGCAATATTTTGGAAGAGTTTGAGAAGGATGGGTGTTAGTTCTTCTCTAAATGTTTGATAGAATTCACCTGTGAAGCCATCTGGTCCTGGGCTTTTGTTTGTTGGAAGATTTTTAATCACAGTTTCAATTTCATTACTTGTGATTGGTCTGTTCAAATTTTCTATTTCTTCCTGGTTCAGTGTTGGAAGGTTATGCCTCTCTAAGAATTTGTCCATTTCTTCCAGGTTGTCCATTTTATTGGCATAGAGTTGCTTGTAGTAGTCTCAGGATGCTTTGTATTTCTGTAGTGTCTGTTGTAACTTCTCCTTTTTCATTTCTAATTTTATTGATTTGAGTCCTCTCCCTCTTTTTCTTGATGAGTCTGGCTAATGGTTTATCAATTTTGTTTACCTTCTCAAAGAACCAGGTTTTAGTTTTATTGTTCTTTGCTATTGTTTTGTTTCTATTTCATTTATTTCTGCTCTCATCTTTATGATTTCTTTCCTTCTGCTAACTTTGGGTTTTGTTTGCTCTTCTTTCTCTAGCTCCTTTAGGTGTAAGGTTAGATTCTTAAAAGCCACTTGATTTTGAGTCTAAAATTAGAAAGTTGAGTTTGACTGTCATTTTCTCATCAGTGGGTTGGTTGTGGTTCAGCCAGGAATCACTAGCCCATCACCCTCACCAAACAGGGGAAAGGGTAGAGCAGGCAGAGGAGGTAAAGTCTTGACGCCCCTGCTGCACAAAAAAATTTACAGAAATATGGGAGGGAAGAAATTTCTTCCTCCCTCTGATAGTACTAGGAAACTTGAGTCTATTCTTTCGTCAGATTTATAAACACCACCTTACTCCTAAGAACAGAGAGCATTTTTCAAATCACGATATAGACAGTCATCTCAAGCATCAAAATGGAGCTGCAAAGAAGGGGAGCTGGTTGAAGCTAGGAAAAGATGTATTGAGAAGGCTGAAACAATTTAAGAGTCTTTACACCAGCCAATGTGAAAAAGGCAACCGACTATGGATAAAGCTGGGGGCAGGGCAGTGGGAAGGGAAAGAATCTTGGAGAAGAGAAAGAAGCTCAGAATCCTTCAGGAGCCTGACAGAATGAGATTTCTTGCAATGTGTTTCAATACTGCACCACTGTAGTAGTGAATGACTATTGCCCTCCAAGGTCCAAAGTATGTGAGTGTACCAGATGAGCCAGCTTAATCATAAACCAAGACTGTGCCTCTAAATCGCTAAACAGCCTTTTTGCTTCTAAAGAGACATAGAAACATAAGGTATATAGAATAGATCCAGCTATTTCCTCGGCCTGACAACCTAGAAGATTAAAGAATACAGATACCATCATCATAGCTTCTTTCCAGAGCTGTTAAAATAGAAGAGAGAGAGATGGAAAGGAACAGCTTTCCCACCAGGATATGGGAAATTGGAAACCATGGTTTGGGAAACTGTCGTGCTAGGGGAGCAAGGCCTCTGTGGATGTGAATAATTAGAGGGGGCGGCAAGGAGGCAAGAAAAGTTCTAGAGTTGTAGACAAGTGAAAAAATCTCCACTGTGACTGCCAGGGAAAGCCCCCTGTACTCCTATATCCAAAGGCAATATGAGCTGGATGGAGACATTGTCTGTACTTCTACCTCTCCTCACTCCTCCTTCCTTGTCCTCTCAGACTCTAGGAATGGCTTGGAGCTCCCTCTATTTCTCTCTTTCTTCAGTATGCACTTTCTTCCTCCTATTGATCAAGACTAATACCAATTAACTGACTCATCCTTTCATTCAACAAGCATGCAGCATACACTGAGAAAGTAAAATGTGTCTGGTTCTGTTCTGGGTATATGGAATAAAGAGAAATAAAACAAGGGGCCTCCCCTTTAAAGGAGGAGTATCTAAACTTAGGGAATCCGGGAAGACTTTCTGGAGGAGGTGATACCAACCAGTGTCTTAAAGGAGGATCAGAAGTTCGCCAGGCACAGGAGGTGCATGTGCAAAGACACTGAGGTAGAAAACAGTAACGGGCAGTGTGAAGACACTGACATTTGCTAGATGACCCCAAAAGAGGGTATTCTTACTGCCAATTTTCAATAAATTTTGTCCCAAAGAAAAAAGTGATAAAAGGAAGATCAATAACTAAGGGTTACATTTTTATGAACTTACACTGTAGCTGATTCACTAAATCACCATTTAATCAACCTCATTTACTGCCTTAATGAACAATTAATTCTATCACTTATGGAACAAGGCCTACGCACAGACAAGCTGGAGTTCTCATCTCAAAACAACCATAATAATACTGAAAATTCAGAATGGACTACGAATGTCCCAGGAGAAGCTAACCAAAAAGTGGAAGAGGGGACCACGGCAACTGAAATAGGCAAAGGGAGCTTCCCCCAATTCAAAAACGTTTTTGCCATACATTTTACCAATTAGAGTCAACTGTGTCAACACACTTCTCTTCTTAAGAGCAGAAGACAGAGTAAAAATAGAGTAATGCTATAAACCATTCACCCCTCACCTCGGTGTCTTCCTTATTTCAGTCAATGGAGGCGCCATTCTCTAAGTCAATCAAGCTTTTAGAATCATCTTTAACTCCTGATTCACTCCATGTTTGATTGTATTAGATGCCAATCTTCGGATTATCAGACAGGGTTCTCTGTGGAAAACAACAGAGACTGACTCTGGTTGACTGAAACAACATCAACAATAAAAAGAGTTTTTTAAAGGGCATTTCACAGCTCACTGTGGCAGACAGTGTAGACTGTCTGTGCATTGTCTCAACTTATTTCTCCATTTCCCACTTCTGTGATAGAGGTTGGACACTCCAAATATTCACTGAGTACTCGTTTCCCTCATTTTCCACATTCCCATGTAGTTAGTTGACCATATTACTCAGCTCTGGCCAATAAGATGTAAGCTTAAGTCTGCTGGGGGTTCTGGGGAAGCTTTGGCTCCCCTGGTAAAATGGAAAGGTATACCTGGTGCCAACCTGTCTCCCCTTCCTCTTGTCTTGAACAGAGACAGCAGCCCAAGGGAAAGGCCAAGAGGCCAACAGAGAGTCTTGACACCAACAACCAACATCAGGAGCTACTTATTTCCAGACTTGTTATTTTATGGGGACGGAGGGAAACCTAATGGCCTAAGCCACCACCAGCTGTGTTTTCTGTTTTGGCAGCTGAAATAATGCCAAGCTGACACGTTTCCTGGCTTACTGGGAAGGCTCAAGTCTAAGTGGGCAGCACCAATGCCCAAAAGCACACACCCACCTCTTATTAAAAACCGTTAGCAGGGGCGCTTCCCTGGTGGCGCAGTGGTTGAGAGTCCGCCTGCCGATGCAGGGGACACGGGTTCGTGCCCTGGTCCGGGAAGATCCTACATGCTGCGGAGCGGCTGAGCCCGTGAGCCATGGCCGCTGAGCCTGCGCGTCCGGAGCCTGTGCTCCGCAACGGGAGAGGCCGCAACAGTAAGAGGCCCCCGTACCGCAAAAAAAAAAAAAAAAAAAAAAAAGCTGTTAGCAGTTCCCCATTACCTAAAAGGTAAAGTTCCCTCCCTGGATAAGACATGAGGGCACTCTAGAATCTTTCCATCTCCAGCCCCATTTCCCATTGCTTGGAGCTTCCAAAATATACTGACCTGCATGGAGAACGCGCCCATCACAGTATTGACTGCATCTTACATACAATTTTTAATAAGGATACTGGATTTTTCACCAATAAACAACATATTACATATCAGAAAGGGATAATCTTTTCTAAAACCTACACTATGAAAATATTAAACGCAGCTTGCAAAATTGACATTTGCGTTCATATTAATATAGTACTGAGGAAGGCAATTTAGACAGAGGCAGTGTGTTTCTTCCCAATGTGCGAATGTGCTCAGAATCATTTAAGAAAGAACTTTGTGGGCTTCCCTGGTGGCGCAGTGGTTGAGAGTCCGCCTGCCGATGCAGGGGACACGGGTTCGTGCCCCGGTTCGGGAAGATCCCACATGCCGCGGAGCGGCTGAGCCCGTGAGCCATGGCCGCTGAGCCTGTGCGTCCGGAGCCTGTGCTCCGCAACGGGAGAGGCCACGACAGTGAGAGGCCCGTGTACCGCAAAAAAAAAAAAAAAGAAAGAAAGAACTTTGTGATCCCAATAACGAGGTCCTTCATGACTGCCCTAGATCTCCCTCATTTATCATCCATTTCCAAGGCCTAGCAATAAGCCCAGGGATGCCCGCTTCTTTTCGTTGCTGTTTTGTACAACTCTTCTTCTCAGCAAGGGTTCTAGACAGCTGGTCCAAAAGTGCAGCGATCTATAAAGAACCTTTCTCCAAAGATCAGGAGCCAGCGGTCAGCCTAAACCAACTCATCCTCTGCGAGACAATGGGAGGTAGAAAGCTAAGCGCTTCGACTGGAGGTTATGAGAAAAGAATGCAAAGGTTAAGCCACTAGAATCAAAGACTTAGGGCTCTTATCAGCAGGGGCAGCTTGTTGTGATGCTGCTGCCGAGAAATACCAATCCCAGGGTTATTCTGTGCACTGTATTGAAACCTCTTGCTGCCGTGTGAGATAAAACCAACGCAACAAATACTGATTGAACGTTGTGCGCTGCTGTGAAATGTGAGATTGCTTCTGTCCTCAAAAATCTGAATTACAGCATTGTTAGTATTGTTATTTAACTGTTTTCAACTTGTGTTGAGCACTTGCCATTGGACAGGTTAAAACATTCAGTCCTCACAGCAATCCTATGAGAGTCTATCACTACCCCCATTGGCAGATAGGGAAACTGAGGCTAGGTTTAATAACCTACCTGCCCAAAGTCACAAAAACGGTAAACGGCCGCAATTAACATCTCCTTCAAGAGATGGATCAAAAATTGTCAAGATGCCAAATAGCTTCAATTAATAACAAATGTCTTTGAATGAGTAAAGGAATGAGTGAAAATCCTAAAGTATAAAAAATGCTATAGAAAGTGCCAGAAGGAAGAGGCTACTTCAATCTGGGGTAAGAAGGAGACTATTACTTGAGATCGTATTCACTTTCTGTGAATGGGAGGACAGGAATCTTTTAGACCATTATACTTAAGATGATACTTTATGCACTGGACTACAATTCAACCCACACCCAAGGTGAAGATTCTAAACAGAACTTTTCTTCCCTAGGGACAAAAAGCACTAAATAGAAAATCTCCAAATAGAAACCAAGAGTGTGACAGTGGGGATGAGAAACTAGGATACAAAAATCTCAGATGATTTTTTTTAAACTGACTATGTGGTAAACAATATCAAGTTGAATTGAGAAACTCATTCATTTATTCACCAAATATGTATGTACCAGAGTCTTACCATGTACCAGAGTCCATGCTAGGTACTAGGGAAATATAGGGGAAAAAAATCAACACTGGTTACTTACAAAGAACCTATAATCATATAATTTTCTTACATGTATATAACTGTAGCTTTTTACATTCATGAGTAATTTTGAAACTTAACCAGGTTGTTAATCCAAAGAGTTGTACCAAAAAATAATAGAAAAGTTACCAAAGGGCAAATGCCTGGCAGGCATCTTTGAAAGAAATCTCCAGATGCCTCAAACAGCAGCTTGAGGGCTTCCCTGGTGGCGCAGTGGTTGAGAGTCCGCCTGCCGATGCGGGGGACACGGGTTCGTGCCTCAGTCCGGGAAGATCCCACATGCCGCGGAGTGGCTGGGCCCGTGAGCCATGGCCACTGAGCCTGCGGGACCAGAGCCTGTGCTCCACAACGGGAGAGGCCACAACAGTGAGAGGCCCGCGTACCGCAAAACAACAACAACAACAACAACAACAAAAACAGCAGCTTGAGAAATGTTTCCTGAGGCAGAGACGCAGAGAATATTCCTCTTGCTAAGGTCACGAGCCGATTTCATCTTAGATATAATACACTGGTTGCCTCCACGATTATTTCCTTCCTCAAATTAGAAAGCTCTCAGAACCTGATAAAACAAGATCACTCCCTCTAGCTCGAATAATTTCTGGAAAGCTTAGCTGTTCTCAGCGCATTGGTAAAAGTGCATTTCTAATTAGCATCTCTGAATTGGCCTGTTGTAATTCCAAACCCTCCCTGGTCTTAAAAGACATGACCCCTGTGAACAGCGTACAGGGGCCATCTTTCATATTATATTCCTAATTATGCGCCTACCACAGGTTAAGAAAAGAGTTTTGTTTTCCTATAAAGTGTTATACTGGTCTTTCATAATAAGGAAAGACTCCAGGCAAAAATTAGCATCTGCAACAAAAAGCTGCTTGGTGTTGAGAGTTATTATTTTTTCTTAATTGTGGGTTTGTTTTGTGTGTGTATGTATAACTGATTTTCTTTGCATTTTACCCTGTCCCTGGGTGATGCATTTCTGGGAGATAATGATTGGATAAGGTTAGAGGTCCTCAACTTCTCCAGCTGCTAATTATTTGCCAGATGCATTTCTTAGGTGCAACAGTTATTATTATTATTGCTTATTGTTTAGGTCACAGTTTCCTTTGAAAAATGTATCTCTCTCACCTCAGGGAAAGTGGAACCCCTTAGAACAAGTGGGGACTGGTCTCACGACTTCCTTTAAGAATCAAGATGGCCTGAAGAAGTCGACTTAAACAGTGGCATGTCACTCAGAAACAAAGGCAAAACCTCAGTGGGGTATTTAACTCGGAAATGAGATTTGGACCATTTCTTACAAATACTACCAAGCTTAGCAGCCGTTAAGAGGCCACCTCATAGCACTCAGTCCTCCAGCAATTTCCTACTCACGCATCCTCGAGCGTTCTCAGTGTGGGACCCCTGCCCCTGCCCCTGACCACAGCTGCCTCTGCAAGGAGATCCAGCCAGTCACACTCTCTCCTCCCCTAACCACAGGGCGACTTTTCGTGAATGCTCACTTTGGAGGATGGTATGAGGCCTTTTACAATGGGGGCTGCAGAGAGGTGGGGATCAAGTAGGACTTTGGCATATTTGGAGCAAAACAGCAGGCACACTGGAGATGCACAATAATTACCTAATGCAGGGGTCAGCAAATTTCCTGTCAAGGGCCAGATAGAATCAGGCCAGCAGGTCATGTAGTCTTGGTTGCAACTACTCAACTATTCTACTACTCTTCACTGTAGCCCCAAAGCAGCCACAGGCAATGGATGAACAAATGGGTGCTGACCAATTTGGTCCACAAGCCAGATGTTGCCCACCCCTGATCTACTGAATGAATAAATCATCAGAGAATTCACTTTACTATATAAATGAATGTTCCAGATAAATGGAAGTCTATTCTTTAAATCAATAAATGTTTTACTTTTGCTTTACCTAATTTGAGATTTTCATAAAGTGTATTTCTATACCAGCCTACCTTTTTAAAAAGCATATTCAAAGCATAACTTTTTCCCCCCACATAACTCAGGGTGATCATAAAAGCAATTATATTACAATGCTGCAATTCATTACTGTCTTCTGAGAGTTTGGTGCACTGGGTTATTTAACCCAACTCCAGAAAGCCCCAAACCTCTATTGTTTTTAATCATAGCATCCACTTGTGATTTTTCTGTCTCCTCCCTGTCTAGTGGGCTCTGAGCACTTTCTTTTCCATTCTGCCAGTGTGCCCTTTAGGGGCATTACACTGGCTTTTCTCAACATAAGTCCAAGGAATATCCAGTGCCCAACTCATGCTCCAATATTCCCTACTTCTTCCTCCCACAGAGGCCTGGGACTCAGCCTGCTCGCTCCTCATCCTGCCTTACCAACTTTATCCATCTATGATTCTCCCCTTCCCCTGACCTCAGAGCTGGCCAAAGAGTAGGATACAGCCTCCCCAGTCCCCCTTCCCCTTTTTAAAGTTCTCTAGGGACCCAACCAATCCTAGCATTGAGCTCGAAGTTCAGGACACTGGTAGCTTTCAGTAGTCTCTTCATCAGAAGGGAGGTAGGGAGGGAGGGATAACATTAGCCTTTACATCAGATCCTGGCACATGGCTCCCATTGGGCCAGATACCTGGGAACTAAAAATGTTAAGCTGACTGAACCACCACCCCATCTTCCCATCACCACCATCACCACAGACACACACTCAACATACAATGGTGAAACAAGGACCAGATAATCTCAGTAATTGTTCCCATTCAGAAAGGGGAAGAATGATCAACCCAGATTCAAGGCATGGAGATATAGTCTCCACCTCCCTTCTTGATAGAAGACTCTACAATGTCATCTAGTAAAGCTATGGATGCAAGAAAGGAAGAATTTGTGACCATTTATACAATCTATCATGCTCAATATATTAGAAACATAAACAGAAAATATTGCTGCTATAACAAATTATTACAAGCTTAGTGGCTTGAGACACCATGAATTTACTATCTCATAATTCTGTAGTTCAAAAATCAACACAGGGCTTCCCTGGTGGCGCAGTGGTTGAGAGTCCGCCTGCCGATGCAGGGGACACGGGTTCGTGCCCCGGTCCGGAAAGATCCCACATGCCGCGGAGCGACTGGGCCCGTGAGTCATGGCCGCTGAGCCTGCGCGTCCGGAGCCTGTGCTCCACAACGGGAGAGGCCACAAGAGTGAGAGGCCCGTGTACTGCAGAAAAAAAAAAAAAAAAAAAATCAACACAGATCTCACTGGCCTAAAATCAGATGTAAACAATGCTGCATCCCTTTCTGGAGGTTCTAGGGAAGTGCCTATTTCCTAGCCTCTTCCACATTCTAGAAGCTGCCTGAATCCCTTGGCTTGTGGCTCCCTTCCCGCATCTTCAAAGCATCTATCTGACCATTCTTACCGCATCACATTTCTGTCTGACCATAGCTAGAAAGTTCTCCACTTTAAGGACTCATGATTAGTTTGGGCCTACCCAGATAGTCCTGGATAATCTCCACGTCTCAAAGCCCATAATCTTAATCACATCAACAAAGTCCCTTTTGCCATATAAGGTAATATATGCACAGGTTCCAGGAACTATGGCATGGACTTCTTTGGTGGTTCATTATTCTGTTGACCACACTCAGGAACTCAGACTATGGCAGTTCCATCACATAATGATGCTGTTATGTCAAGACAAAGCTTCAGAGTTTATCAAATCGAAAGAGTCAGCTCAGGCTGCCACAACAGAACACCGCAGACTGGGAGCCTCAAGCAACAGAAATTTATTGTCTCACAGTCCTGAAGACTAGAAGTCTGAGATCAGGGTATACAACAGGTCAGATTCTGGTGAGAGCTCTCTTCCTGACTTGCAGACACCCACCTTTTCACCGAGTCCTCACATGGCAGAAAGAGAGACAGAGACTGAGAGAGAAATCTCTTCGTCTCCTTATAAAGCCACAGTCCCATTGGATTAGGACCCCACCTCTATGACCTCATTTAACCTTGATTACCTCCTAAAGACCCCATCTCCAGATAGAGTCACATTAAGGATTAGGGCTTCAACATCTGAATTTTGAGGGGACAGTCCACAGCAGGAGCTTTCACCTGCAGGTGACCCGTGACGGCAAAGCAAATCATATGGCCAGGCCTGGATTCAAGGAGGAAGCAAAACATTTCTCGAATATTCATGCAAGGAGAGAAGAACTGAAAGTATTGGCAAGCATCGGTTATATCTGCCCAGAGCCATTGGTGGGTTTTAAGCAGGACTGTGACACAATCAGATACATGTAATAGAAAGATCTCCCTGGCATTGTTGTAAAGGAGGAATCCTTGTAATCAAGGAGACTGCTTGGAAGCTCTTGATATAGTCTAGGGGAAGGAAAAGATCAAAATGGGCTATGGCAGTAAGAATGGAAGGAAGTGGTGCATAGGAACTTACACAGTATATGCCAGCAATGGCTTTCTTCTGCAAAACAAATTTTCAAGAATTACACGTTACATGTGCATAACCAAAATTATCGGGGAATGGGGGAATGTGCTTTCAGTGACAAATGAGTCTCAGATAACTTAAAGCTTAAATCTTGGAGTTGCAAACATGTTTATTTTAACTGTTTGGGGATAAAAATCTTTGTAAGCTTTTACAGAATATACTGAAATGGTTTTGGACGCTGTCAAGTCATCATTGTGAATATCAGTTTGTGTGCTGTGCTTTAAACAGAAAGGCATTCACATGTTTTCCCCTACACTCTTCTCCTTTTTCCGTATTTTCCATACTCTTTCTCCACCAATAGAAGGTGGCTGAGGGAGGTAAAGCACAAGAAAATTTCCATCAGTACAGGGAAATTCAGTAAAGTGAGTCCCTGAGAAATGTAAACTCAAGATGCAACCAAAAAGATTAATAAGCAGATTTTGAAAATCAAATGGAACCCTTCCTGTAAGTAAGAGAAAGCTACAGCCTGAATACATTCAAGGAAGAAATTCCTTGACAGAGTGGAAGTTACTTGCATGGATGTTAGAAGAAAAAGAGGAGTCCAAGAGCAGGAATATCAGTTTATCACCGACTCTGTCCAGGAGCAGAGTGTGCTCTGTCCAGCAGATATGAGTATTCTGGTCCACTTGATAGTATAGTCGTCTTCATAAATTAATATCTGTCATTGTGGTTTATACATTAGTCTCATGTGAGTTTGGTTATAGTAAGTTGCTAAGAGATTGATTCCCTCTGATTGTGCTAAAAATCCTGCTTCAAGTCTACATAGATATCTCAGTTTGGGTCCTTCCAAAAGAAAAGCCTGAGACAAGAACTTGGTGTAAGTAGTTTATTGGGAAGGTAATCCCAGGAATCAGAAATGAGAGAGGGGAAAAAGGAGAAAAGGATGGAGAAGCCAATGTAGGGTCATACTATTGAGGTCACTGCTTTAGGTACACTGGGACCCTCTGAGAAACATACAGAAAGCCTAAAATTACCTGCCCAAAGGACTGGAGGCTGGAGCATTTATCCATTGGTTCTCAGCCCCCACTGGTTGGAGGTGACCCCCAAGAGTGTTAAATACACACACACACACACACACACACACACACACACACACACACACTCTTACTTCCCAGCTGTGCTTGTGCATGCTAAGTGGACTCCTAGTCACTAGGACCAAAAGTGGAAACACATGGCAGACGCTTCAAGCAGAACACTGTTAGCACAAGAGAAGCAGATCACATAGAGTGATCCCCTGCAAACACAGCTAAAAGCGAAGGTGGTCTAAGGGGATGCGACACAGGGCACCAAGGGTGTCTGTAGTGCTGGGCAGCCCTGCATGAGTAGCCACCTGTTAGCTTTTCTATCTCACTGCACGCTAACGAAACCATTAAGGGAGACTTTGCTCCCCAATCATAACTTCAGTGCATACCCATGAGGTCATTTTGTCTTGCTTCTCAAAGTACCATAGTTAATCTTGAATCTAGAGTTTCCTTTTCCATTGTAAAAATTGGCAGTAGACTTATCAAGTTTCAAGCTGACATTAAGCTGCTTTTGTGCTACAGAAGCAAGTCTGCCAAAGAAACCAAGCCTTGGATATAATTGTTTTTAAAAATCCTTTAAACCACTTTCTCTTTGGGTGGGGAAAAAACTAACAAGTTGTGGGCATGAAAGTAAAAAATAAAATAGAGCATCAAAAAAGAAAGTGCAAAAGCTCTGAGGGGGCTTCCCTGGTGGCGCAGTGGTTGAGGGTCCGCCTGCCGATGCAGGGGACACGGGTTCGTGCCCCGGTCCGGGGAGATCCCACATGCCGCGGAGCAGCTGGGCCCGTGAGCCATGGCCGCTGGGCCTGCGCGTCCGGAGCCTGTGCTCCACAACGGGAGGGGCCACAGCAGTGAGAGGCCCGTGTACCGCAAAAAGAAAAAGAAAAATAAGCTCTGAGGACTCATGTGAGAGGCAGGATTTGGTTCCCCATAAGAGCAACATGGCTACAAGGCATTGCTGAATACTTGTGGTTACAGCAGGATCTAGGCAACTGGACTCTGCTCCCTCATCAGTCCCTCCAATGGTCTGTTTTGTGTTCTTATTAACATGAACTTAGAAATAAAGCAAATCAGAGTTCAAATTTCACCTTCATCACCTGTTGCCTATGTGATCTTGAGCAAGTTATTTAACTTCTTAAACCTCAGAGACCTCGTTGGTAAAATACAGCTAGTAATTGCTCATCTACAGGACTATTTTGAGAATTAAATGAATTATACAGGTAAAGCGCTTTGGGCAGTACCAGACAGACTGTAACTTTCAACGTTGGAAATGCCGAGCTATGGCGGCGGCACCCTAGAAATACCTAACGTGAGGTCAAGCACGGGGTAGAGGCTTCATAAATACTGATTCCCCTTTCAGATGCGTTTTATAGGAGCTTTACCAAAACTGTGCAAAGTAAGGCATGACTCATTCTAAAATAAATGTAGAAGATGGTAACTCAAGGGGTGCTTTAAATTCTCTGGAAAATTTAAGAGTGAATAAGACAAATTGTTTCCATAAGGCCATGTTTAAGACCAAAAACAAAATGCTTGAGTTCACACCATCTGTTCTGCCCTTTGAGGCCAGCTGACCGCACCTTCCCATCCCCCCTTCCCTTGCCCCCTCATGGGAACACAACTCTTTTCCATGATTCTCCATCCCTCCTCATGTGCATTTGACCTGCTAGACTTGACTTCATTTCCCTGATCCAAGACCCTCATCCCTACTCCAGCTCCAGCTCTATTTCTGAATCTTTTGAATATGGCAACTTTCTAGACTCCTCTTTTAACTTCTTTGGACTTCAGATACCACTTGAGTTCACTTGTTCATCATTCAGTCATCCCACAAATATTTATGGAGAGCCTCTATGGACCCCACAATGTTCTGGGCCCTGGGATACAGTGAAAAACAAAATACACAAGTCCCCTGCCCTAGATATTTTCTAGTCTAGTGCATAATAAAATGAGCAAATTAATACACAATGTCAAGTGCCCCACATTTTCTCAGAGAAATTCATTCTTGCCTCGCATCCTGTAGACCATACAACAAAAGGACTCTCCCCCAATCCCCAGGATGCAGACCCATATTTATGCCATTCTTACCATTCTATCATGGACCACTTTCAAGAGGATCATTTTCCACAAAGGTCAAGGTGCAAGCATGCCAAAATTTTACCCACTACTGGAAAAAATTAGAGGAAGGGGTATGGAATTTTATTTCCAAGGCCTCTTACAAGGGTGACAGTTGCTTCATCTTCCCTAAAGAGCAATTACAATAGTCCATTCAAGATTCAACAGATGGCTAATACCCTGAAACGATGGCCACTGTGAAGTTTTACCTATGACACCGGATGATTTTCTATCCTTTGCTGGGTTTAGAGAGAAGCACCTGGGATACAGAAAAGCTTCCTATGAGAAATAAGAAAAGAGGTCCATGATATGAAATTGTGGCTCACGGCATCTCCAGTGACACACAGGCCAGTCTGAGGCTTCCTTTTTTGTGTTATGCCCACACCTTTTAAACTTTGCTATATTTCCCTGCTGCTTCTACTGCCAAGGTTTCACTGCACCAGTCAACCCCAGACTGTCCACAATTCTTCCGCAGTCCAACTGTTAACTAATTTGATGGACCCTTCCCTGCTGTCTCCCTCCAGGTGAAGAAGTGACGACTTCTTCCTAGATTAGCAGCCATTTTAAATGATAGCCCCCAAACTCAGCAGATGCTAAAAGAATGCTTTAAAAATGTTTTTGGCACGGTTCAGTTGGAGAACTACATGGACACCTGCCCTCTGGTCCCTCCTCCGACAGCATTCTGGGAGGACGGACAAATCACACCTGTGAGCAGCCACATCATGATGAAATAGTGAGCTAGCCAGGAACACTGCATTGCCCACGGCTGACCACACATATTCCTGGCCTGTCAGATTGAATACACTTATTTGTTTCTGCAAGGCAAAGAGGTTAGGACTGCTACTTTCATTTTAAGCAACTGCCAGGCAAGATCAGTCCACGTGGACTAGAGGTAAACCAGACCACAGAACTTGGGTTTCATTCCCTGGCAGACAACCAGACCTCAAATTATAAATCTGAAGGTCAACCTCAATGCTTTTTCCATCCTCTATATCCAATTAATGCCCAAATCCTCTTGACTCTATTTCTCAATGTCTTCCACATCTGCCTTCTTCTCCAACCCCACTGACAGTTCCTTACCTCAGAGCCATTTCACCTTCCACCTGGATCACTAAATGATCCTCTTACCACTACCCTCATTCTCAATCTCTGACTCTCCAATATTTCTTCCACATTGTCACCAGAGCAACCTTTCTAAAATGCAAAATATATTTTATTACTGATCCTCTTAAACGGGTTTGGTGACTCTTCAATCCCTACAGAATAATGACTAAACTTAATCTTTCAAACAAGCCTATGATCTCACCCCTGACCATTTATCTGACCCTCCTGGAAAACCATGCTTGTGAACTCCTTGAGATTCAAAACACACTCCCATGTGTCCACTCCTCCAGCCTGAACTGGCTTCCCTCCCAAACCCCATCTCCTACCTGCAAACAGCTTACTCATCACTCACTACTAGACAATAATCTTTAGGGCAAGGGCATTATGTAATTTTTCTCTGTCCCAGCACTTTGCTTGGCATGTAGTAACCACTGAGTAAGTAATATGTGTTGAAAGAATTAATAAGTTGAAAAGAATAAATCAAATGTCTCCTGGCACTAGAGACATGTTAGCTCAAATATCTTCTCTCTCATTACTACTATCACTTGTTATTTAGTCTCATATGACCGCAACTGAATCATAACCATCGCCACATGATCTCATCCCTTCAGATCCACATCTGACACTGGTCTATCTAGCACACTGTTCCACATTACCAGTGTTCCAAAGGGACAGCTCTGACCATGACATCTGACTGTTAAAACCCCTGTAGCACTCCCCACTGTCAATTCCATGACTTGACATCCTGTGGCCTCCAGGTTCTGGTTTCAACTCACCGATTCAAGTTTATTACCCTCCATTCTTCCACAAGCCCTCTGCTAAACAACCCACCAAAGTCAATGTAACTTCCTAACAAACACATTTTAGTCATGCTGTGTCTTTTGCTAAAAATTCCTTACCAGTTCAATCGTCATCATTTCCCTAGATCTACCTCAAAAAGCATCTCCTTCCAAAACCTTCCGTGATCACCCCTGTCAAAAAGGATTCCAATCTTCTGAAATTCTATGGCATTTTTTTCTATAACTCTTCCAGGCACTATCAAATTGTACCTTTATTACAATTATTGATGAATATATTTCCACTCAAATGCAATTTCGCAGTCATTGAAGGCCATAACTCAACTTTATCCATCGTGTCATCAATAGCAGAGTCCAACACATTCTCTTGCAGGTAAACTCTTAAGAAAAAATTTAATTAGTTATTCAGTTATCTAGCCCACTAAGAGCACAGGTCATTCTGGATAATAATATTTCTTACATATATCAGTGCATGAATGTACAAACCCCATGTGCTGTCGTTTTTGCACCTCACTACAACCTCACAAGAGAAAAAAGGAGAACCTTCGTTTCAGAGAGAAACCATAGTTCTGTTAAATCTTCAGGGTTGTTCAGTTAGTACATGGCGGAGCTAGAACTTGAACCCAAATGCCCAAGCATTATATTCCACTGGCTTTTCCCCACTATTGGTACCTTGTACAGAAGCCTACTGCCCCCCCAAGGTGTGCTCCTCATGCATGTGAATCCAGTAAAAGCAGCACTGCCCCCACCCCAAGCTCCTTTCCAACTTTCCAACTTTCTCCAGGGCTTGACGTGCTTTAAAACAGAAAACAGTGTTCCTGGCTTTTCCCCCCATCCTCTGCCTGGGTTCGTTGGCCTGTTGATCCAGGTTGATGCCTCACCTGGTATGTAAATCACCCCTTTTTGGGCATCCCTGGTGGCGCAGTGGTTGAGAGTCCACCTGTCGATGCAGGGGACATGGATTCGTGCCCCGGTCCGGGAGGAACCCACATGCGGTGGAGCGGCTGGGCCCGTGAGCCATGGCCGCTGAGCCTGCGCGTCCGGAGCCTGTGCTCCGCAACGGGAGGGGCCACAGCAGTGAGAGGCCCGCGTACCGCAAAAAATAAAAATAAAATAAATCACCCCTTTTGTGGAACTGGTCAGCTAGGTAGAATGATACCATGGGAACCCACTCAGAACCCCAGAGTTGGCATAAAGACTCTTTTAAGCTGAAGACATTTGAGATTCAACTGATGCCGAAAAGCCTTCTCAGAGCTTTCCTTATCTAACTAAAAACTTCTGAAATGGCTGGGTCTCTAATGGGACTCTGTCACTAACTGTGGTTTATCAAGCACATCACTCTCACCTCTGGACCTCTGAGTTCCTACCAGTAAAATAAGAGACTTGGACTGACTAGGTGAACTCCGAGGTTCCTTCCACCCTGTTAATTCTATGATATTCATTTAGGGCCCTGGTAGCTAAGCCAAAGGAGTGTGAGTGACGTCCAAAACTTGCTTCATACCTGTCCATCTGATATTCTGAAAACTCTTCAGGATGGAGGACTTGGGCCTTTCTTTAATCCCAAAGCCAGAGGATTGGGTTCTACCTGGCAGGAACAGAACTGCATGTTTCTTACAATAAAAGCTACATCGATTGGAAAAAAAATAAAAAACTTCTGAAAAATGAGGCTGCCATAAGTTTCCTCTTAGGGGATGCGTCTACTCCCAGGAAGATGATGGAGAGTAAACGTACCACAAATCCCCTCTCCAGAGGAGTTCCATGGCCATGAAGAAGACAGAAAGACCCCTCGCACCTGTATAAACAAACATTATCACAAACATTCATATCTCCCATTTGTTCTCCAAAACCCATTTGTCTTTCCTACAGAAATCTATAGAAGTCTCATTTCCTCTCTTTCCCCTACTAAGTTACAAATATAAGTCTCTCACTTTAATCATTTAAATAGCTAGCTACTTCTTTTTTTAACTCCCATAGACACAGGAATAAATCTTTTTTCTCCTGTTAACCTGTTTTTTGTCAGTTTAATTCACAGGCCCCCAGTTACAGAACCAAAGGAGCATGATGATGCAGTCCATGAGCCAAGTTGAATTTAAGCTAAATTCGCAAGCTAGAAAGAAGCACAAAGTAGCAGTTAAGCTCACAGGTTTTGAAATCAGACTGTCAGTTTCAAATCTTGGCTAGCTGCAAACCCTGGACAGTTAACACAACTTCTGTGTGCCTCAGTTTCCTAATCTATACAAGATGGGTGATAATAGTCTCTTCCTCATGGGATCACTGTGAGCTTAAATGAACTCATCAATGCAGGGTCCAGCACAGTGCCTGGCATATAAGTAGCCAGAAGCTTAGCTGAAGTAACAGGATATTGACTGATAATATTTGTGTGTCCTCAAAATTGGCAACAAAGACCCCAAGGTATGAATAAAGATGTTCTACAAACTCCACATTCTAAACAAAGCTGTCAACACCTGGGGCCAGGTACCTTAGTTTACTAAGGCTGAACTGCCCTTCCACCTTCCACCACTACTCACCACTACAAATGTCCACCTCTTCCCAATCCATAAAGGAGAACTCTGAAGGGGCCAGAGGGGGAGGGTACAGAGTCACCAGGGCCATGGGCCTTCTCAGAGCATGTAGGGTCCATATGGGATGTTACTTCTCCATATTCAAGAAAAGGAATGGAAAGCATCAATAGAATCCCTCAGAGAGGTTCTACTGCAGAACCTGTCTCCTGCAGCCATCATAGAGAGTTATCAGGAAGATCTTCACCCCCTACTCTTGAAGATGGGTGACATTCTTGAACATGGAAGCTAGTGCCTGCTTAAAAGTGTGAAGTTTGCCAGAGAAGCTCACTTCATCAGGGTGAGAAGGGACTGTGGCACAGGGTGCATAAGGAGAATAGGATGGGAGCTCCTCACCCTAGGCTCCCGCAGCAAAGATCTCAACAGCTCTTCCATATAAAAGATCACTGAGGAAAAGCTGGAGCCCTGGGGCCATTCTGATGGCCACCCACAGAGGAGCTGCCTCCCTAGAAAGGAGACTGGGGCCTGAGTCAATCTCAGGGGCCTAGGGAAACACAGCTGCCCTCTCTGGGGGAACCTCAGTGTTGGAGAGGACGGGTAGGAACTGACAACTAAACTCACCACCAGAGGCAAATGGAAGCACATGGTGCCTGGAGACACCCAGGATCAAATCCACCGTGTGGAGCTGCTTACTGTGAGATAAACCTGCCTGTACCTTCTCCTCCCAGACTCCCAAAGCCCTCCAACCCAAACAAAGTTAATCCCCAAAAAAGAGAGAAGGAAGAGATGGCATCCAAATGAAGGCCATTGCCACCCACATCAAAGTGCTGGAGGTGGAAGAACCCCAGACCTCAGTCAACGGATCAAACCTCTGTCAGGGTGACGCAGGGAGGGGTGTTGGGGATAAGACCGAATTCATACTAAAGACTAACCTTTAAATTGATCTTGACTTCTAACATCTAAAAATGGCCAGGAAAGTACAGAATCTGTCATCAGGATTGGAGAAAGAGACTTTTGTCATAGCATAAGTGAAGGTTCATAGAAAAAATAAAACTGTCTCATGCTATGCTCCAATAGAGCAATTACATTATCATCAGCCCTATTCGCAGACCAGAGATGCCGAATCTGCAAGAGCCCAACGCTGCACGTGAGACCAGAGAAGGAAGATGGAGCCTGGAATGTGTGTGTGTGTGTGTGTGTGTGTGTGTGTGTGTGTGTGTGTGTGTGT
>NW_021703778.1:152997953-153025757 GCF_005190385.1 Monodon monoceros | reverse complement strand
TGTGTGTGTGTGTGTGTGTGTGTGTGTGTGTGTGTGTGTGTGTGTGTCTAGATCAAGGGCAAGAACTAGCTCAGGAAAACCAAGAAAATTGCCAAGAATAGGGCTTGGGACCTGATGGGGTTTTTTTGGTTTTTTTTGTTTATTTCGGCATGCGGGCCTCTCACCGTTGTGGCCTCTCCCGTTGCGGAGCACAGGCTCCGGACGCACAGGCTCAGCGGCCATGGCTCACAGGCCCAGCCGCTCTGCGGTATGTGGGATCTTCCACGGACCGGGGCACGAACCCATGTCCCCTGCATCGGCAGGTGGACTCTCAACCACTGCGCCACCAGGAAAGCCCCAACCTGATGGTTTCAATCAGCCAGCACCAGTGAGGGACATAGAAGGTTGGCTGAGTTTAAAGGCACAGTATCAAGGCAGATACCTGGAACCACTGGGGGCTTTGCTGGGGTTTCATATAAATGGGGATAATGTGAAAAATATTATCACCTCCCAGCAGCTTCCTGCTTCTCTGATCACCCCTGCTTTTCAAGAGAAAAATGCTAAACCACACCTTTCTTCATACCCATCCCTTTGAAGTACGTGGGATGGTCATGGGGAAGGGGAGGTGGACTCTTTCATCCCTGCATCGGCATCATACATCCGAGCCAAAGTGGTAGTTACCAGAAGCCTCCACCACCCCCAGGAGGATGAGACTGGGCAGAATTCACCTGCTCTGCAATTTCCTTTCTATGCAAAGCCAACTCTGTAGTTGCCCCTAATTGGCCCCAGAAAGTAATGAGGTTTCCAGAGAAAAAGAAAAATAATGTAGGAGGAGCTTCAAGATGGCAGAAGAGTAAGACGTGGAGATCACCTTCCTCCCCACAACTACATCAGAAATACATCTACATGTGGAACAATTCCTACAGAACACGTACTGAATGCTGGCAGAAGACCTCAGACCTCCCAAGAGGCAGGAAACTCCCCACGTTCCTGGGTAGGGCAAAAGGAAAAAGAAAAAACAGAGACAAAAGAATAGGGACAGGACCTGCACCAGTGGGAGGGAGCTGTGAAGGAGGAAAGGTTTCCACACACTAGGAAGCCCCTTTCCGGGCGGAGACTGCGGGTGGCGGAGGGGGAAAGCTTCGGAGCCATGGAGGAGAGCACAGCCACAGGGGTGCGGAGGGCAAAGCAGAGAGATTCCCACACAGAGGATCGGTGCCGACCAGCACTCACCAGCCCAAGAGGCTTGTCTGCTCACCCGCCGGGGTGGGCGGGGCTGGGAGCTGAGGCTCGGGCTTCGGTCGGAGAGCAGGGAGAGGACTGGGGTTGGTGGCGTGAACACAGCCTGAAGGGGGTTAGTGCACCACGGCTAGCCGGGAGGGACTCCGGGAAAGAGTCTGCAGGTGCCGAAGAGGCAAGAGACTTTTTCTTGCCTCTGTTTCCTGGTGCACAAGGAGAGGGGATTCAGAGCGCCGCTTAAAGGAGCTCCGGGGACGGACGTGAGCTGCGGCCATCAGCGCGGACCACAGAGACGGGCATGAGATGCTAAGGCTGCTGCTGCAGCCACCAAGAAGCCTGTGAGCAAGCACAGGTCACTATCCACACCCCCCTTCCCGGAGCCTGTGCAGCCCACCACCGCCAGGGTCCCGTGATCCAGGGACAACTTCCCCGGGAGAACGCACGGCGCGCCTCAGGCTGCTGCAATGTCCCGCCGCCCTCTGCCGCCGCAGGCTCACCCTGCACTCCGTACCCCTCCCTCCCCCCGGCCTGAGTGAGCCAGCGCCCCCGAATCAGCGGCTCCTTTAACCCCATCCTGTCTGAGCGAAGAACAGACGCCCTCAGGAGACCTACGCGCAGAGGCGGGGCCAAATCCAAAGCTAAACCCCGGGAGCTGTGAGAACAAAGAAGAAGCAGTCTCAGCAGCATGGGATTAAATCTCCACAATCGACTTCATGTACCCTGCATCTCTGGAATACCTGAATAGACAACGAATCATCCCAAACTGAGAAGGTGGACTTTGGGAACAACGATATATTTTTCTTTTTTTTCCCTTTTTCTGACTGTGTATGTGTATGCTTCTGTGTGTGATTTTGTCTTTATAGCTTTCATTTTACCATTTGTCCTAGGGTTCTGTCGGTCTGTTTTTTTTTGGGGGGGGGGTTAGTATAGTTTTTAGTGCTTGTTATCATTGGTGGATTTGTTTTTTGGTTTGGTTGCTCTCTTCTTTCTCTTTTTCTTAATTACTTTTAAAAAAATTTTTAATAATGATTTTTTAGGTTTTATTTTAATAACTTTATTTTATCTTCTTTCTTTTTTTTTTCCTCCCTTTTATTCTGAGCTGTGTGGATGACAGGCTCTTGATGCTCTAGCCAGGCATCAGGGCTGTGCCTCTGAGGTGGGAGAATCAAGTTCAGGACATTGGTCCACATGAGACCTCCCAGGTCCACGTAATATCAAATGGCAAAAATCTCCCAGAGATCTCCATCTCAAGGACAAGACCCAGCTCTACTCAATGACCAGCAAGCTACAGTGCTGGACACCCTATGCCAAACAACTAGCAAGACAGGAACACAACCACACCCATTAGCAGAGAGGCTGCCTAAAATCATAATAAGGCCACAGACACCTCAAAACACACCACCAGACGTGCAGCTGCCCACCAGAAAGACAAGATCCAGCTTCATCCACCAAAACACAGGCACTAGTCCCCTCCACCAGGAAGCCTACACAACCCACTAAACCAAACTTAGTCACTGGGAGCACACACCAAAAACAACGGGAACTATGAACCTGCAGCCTGCGAAATTCAGACCCCAAACACAGTAACTTAAGCAAAATGAGAAGACAGAGAAACACACAGCACATGCAGGCGCAAGGTAAAAACCCACCAGACCAAACAAATGAAGAGGAAACAGGCAATCTACCTGAAAAAGAATTCAGAATAATGATAGTAAAGATAATCCAAAATCAGGATATAGAATGGAGAACATACAAGAAACGTTTAACAAGAACGTAAAAAAACAAAAGAGCAAACAGTGATGAACAACACAATAAATGAAATTTAAAATTCTCTAGAAAGGATCAATAGCAGAATAACTGAGGCAGAAGAATGGATAAGTGACCTGGAAGATACAATAGTGGAAATAACTACTGCAAAGCACAATAAAGAAAAAGGAATGAAAAGAATTGAGGATAATCTCAGAGACCTCTGGGACAACACTAAACGCACCAACATTTGAATTATAGGGGTCCCAGAAGAAGAAGAGAAAAAAAAAGGACTGAGAAAATATTTGAAGAGATTATAGTTGAAAACTTCCCTAATATGGGAAAGGAAATAATTAATCAAGTCCAGGAAGCACAGAGAGTCCCATACAGGATAAACCCGAGAAACATGCCAAGACACATATTAATCAAACTGTCAAAAATTAAATACAAAGAAAACATATTAAAAGCATTAAGGGAAAAACAAAAAATAACACACAAGGGTATCCTCATAAGGTTAACAGTTGATCTTTCAGCAGAAACTCTGCAAGCCAGAAGGGACTGGCAGGACATATTTAAAGTGATGAAGGACAAAAACCTACAACCAAGATTACTCTACCCAGCAAGGATCTCATTCAGATTTGATGGAGAAATTAAAACCTTTACAGACAAGCAAAAGCTAAGAGAATTCAGCACCACCAAACCAGCTTTACAACAAATGCTAAAGGAACAACTCTAGGCAGAAAACACAAGACAAGGAAAAGACCTACAATTACAAACCCAAAACAATTAAGACAATGGTAATAGGAACATACATATCGATAATTACCTTAAATGTAAATAGATTAAATGCTCCCATCAAAAGACACAGATTGGCTGAATGGATATAAAAATAAGACCTGTATATATGCTGTCTACTAGAGACCCACTTCAGACCTAGGGATACACACACACTGAAAGTGAGGGGATGGAGAAAGATATTCCATGCAAATGGAAATCAAAACAAAGCTGGAGTAGTAATTCTCATATCAGACAAAATAGACTTTAAAACAAAGACTATTACAAGAGACAAAGAAGGACACTACATAATGATCAAGGGATCAATCCAAGAAGAAGATATAACAATTGTAAATATTTAGGCACCCAACATAGAAGCACTTCAATACATAAGGCAAATACTAACAGCCATAAAAGGGGAAATCGACAGTAACACAATCATAGTAGGGGACCTTCACACCCCACTTTCACCAATGGACAGATCATCCAAAATGAAAATAAATAAGGAAACACAAGCTTTAAATGATACATTAAACAAGATGGACTTAATGGATATTTATAGGACAGTCCATCCAAAAACAACAGAATACACATTCTTCTCAAGTGCTCATGGAACATTCTCCAGGATAGATCATATCTTAGGACACAAATCAAGCCTTGGTAAATTTAGGAAAATTGAAATTGTATCAAGTATCTTTTCTGACCACAAAGCTATGAGACTAGATATCAATTACAGGAAAACATCTATAAAATATACAAACACATGGAGGCTAAACAATACACTACTTAACAACCAAGAGATCACTGAAGAAATCAAAGGGGAAATCAAAAAATACCTAGAAACAAATGACAATGAAAATACGACAACCCAAAACCTATGGGATGCAGAAAAAGCAGTTCTAAGAGGGAAGTTTATAGCAATACAATCCTACCTCAAGAAACAAGAAACATCTCAAATAAACAACCTAACATTACACCTAAAGCAATTAGAGAAGAACAAAAAAAACCCCAAAGTTAGCAAAAGGAAAGAAATCATAAAAATCAGATCAGAAATAAATGAAAAAGAAATGAAGGAAAGGATAGCAAAGATCAATAAAACTAAAAGCTGGTTCTTTGAGAAGATAAACAACATTGATAAACCATTAGACAGACTCATCAAAAAAATAAAGGGAGAAGACTCAAATCAATAGAATTAGAAATGAAAAAGGAAAAGCAACAACTGACACTGCAGAAATACAAAGGATCATGAGAGACTACTACAAGCAACACTATGCCAATCATATGGACAATCTGGAAGACATGGAAAAATTCTTAGAAATGCACAACCTTCTGAGACTGAACCAGGAAGAAACAGAAAATATGAACAGACCAATCACAAGCACTGAAATTGAGACTGTGATTAAAAATCTTCCAACAAACAAAAACCCAAGACCAGATGACTTCACAGGCGAATTCTCTCAAACACTTAGAGAAGAGCTAACACCTATCCTTCTCAAACTCTTCCCAAATATAGCAGAGGAAGGAACACTCCCAAACTCATTCTACGAGGCCACCATCACCCTGATACCAAAACCAGACAAAGATGTCACAAAGAAAGAAAACTACAGGCCAATATCACTGATGAACACAGATGCAAAAATCCTCAACAAAATACTAGCAAACAGAATCCAACAGCACATTAAAAGGATCATACACCATGATCAAGTGGGGTTTATTCCAGGAATGCAAGGATTCTTCAATATACGCAAATCAATCAACGTGATACACCATATTAACAAATTGAAGGAGAAAAACCATATGATCATCTCAATAGATGCACAAAAAGCTTATGACAAAATTCAACACCCATTTATGATAAAAACCCTCCAGAAAGTAGGCATAGAGGGTACTTACCTCAACATAATAAAGGCCATATATGACAAACCCACAGCCAACATCATCCTCAATGGTGAAAAACTGAAACCATTTCCACTAAGATCAGGAACAAGACAAGGTTGCCCACTCTCACCACTCTTATTCAACATAGTTCTGGATGTTTTAGCCACAGCAATCAGAGAAGAAAAAGAAATAAAAGGAATCCAAATCAGAAAAGAAGAAGTAAAGCTGTCACTGTTTGCAGATGACATGATACTATACATACAAAATCCTAAAGATGCCACCAGTAAACTACTAGAGCTAATCAATGAATTTGGTAAAGTAGCAGGATACAAAATTAATGCACAGAAATCTCTGGCATTTCAATACACTGATGATGAAAAAAACTGAAAGTGAAATTAAGAAAACACTCCCATTTACCATTGCATCAAAAAGAATAAAATATCTAGGAATAAACCTACCTAAGGAGACAAAAGACCTGTATGCAGAAAATTATAAGACACTGATGAAAGAAATTAAAGATGATCCAAACAGATGGAGAGGTATACCATGTTCTTGGATTGGAAGAATCAACATTGTGAAAATGACTCTACTACCGAAAGCAATCTACAGATTCAATGCAATCCCTATCAAACTACCACTGGAATTTTTCACAGAACTAGAACAGAAAATTTCACAATTTGTATGGAAACACAAAAGACCCCAAATAGGCAAAGCAATCTTGAGAAAGAAAAATGGAGCCGGAGGAATCAGGCTCCTGGGCTTCAGACTATACTACAAAGCTACAGAAATCAAGGTAGTATGGTACTGGCACAAAAACAGAAAGATAGATCAATGGAACAGGATAGAAAGCTCAGAGATAAACTCATGCACATATGGTCACCTTATCTTTGTTAAAGGAGGCAAGAATATACAGTGGAGAAAAGACAGTCTCTTCAATAAGTGGTGCTGGGAAAACTGGACAGCTACATGTAAAAGAATGAAATTAGAACACTCCCTAACACCATACACAAAAATAAACTCAAAATAGATTAAAGACCTAAATGTAAGTCCAGATACTATAAAACTCTTAGAGGAAAACAGAGACAGAACACTCTATGACATAAATCACAGCAAGATCCTTTTTGACCCACCTCCTAGAGAAATGCAAATAAAAACAAAAATAAACAAATGAGACCTAATGAAACTTAAACGCTTCTGCACAGCCAAGGAAACCATAAAGACGAAAAGACAAGCCTCAGAATTGGAGAAAATATTTGCAAATGAAGCAACTGACAAAGCATTAATCTCCAAAATTTCCAACCAGCTCATGCAGCTCAATATCAAAAAAACAAACTACCCAATGCAAAAATGGGCCGAAGACCTAAATAGACGTTTCTTCAAAGAAGATATACAGATTTCCAACAAACACTTGAAAGAATACTCAACATCATTAATCATTAGAGAAATGCAAATCAAAACTACAAGGAGGGCTTCCCTGGTGGTGCAGTGGTTGAGAGTTTGCCTGCCGATGCAGGGGACGCGGGTTCATGCCCCGGTCCAGGAGGATCCCGTGTGCCGTGGAGCGGCTGGGCCCATGGGCCATGGCCGCTGGGCCTGCGCATCCAGAGCCTGTGCTCCGCAGCAGGGGAGGCCACAGCAGTGAGAGGCCCGGGTACCGCAAAAAAAAAAAAAAAAACTACAAGGAGATATCATCTCACACCGGTCAGAATGGCCATCATCAAAAAATCTACAAACAATAAATGCTGGAGAGGGTGTGGAGAAAAGGGAACCCTCTTGCATGGTCGGTGGGAATGTAAACTGATACAGCCACTATGGAGAACAGTGTGGAGGTTCCTTTAAAAACTAAAAATAGAACTACCATACAACCCAGCAATCCCACTATTGGGCATATACCCTGAGAAAACCGTAATTCAAAAACAGTCATGTAACACAATATTCATTGCAGCTCTATTTACAATAGCCAGGACATGAAAGCAACCTAAGTGTCCATAAACAGATGAATGGATGAAGAAGATGTGGCACATATATATCATGGAATATTACTCAGCCATAAAAAGAAATGAAATTGAGTTATTTGTAGTGAGGTGGATGGACCTAGAGTCTGTCATACACAGTGAAGCAACTCAGAAAGAGAAAAACAAATACCGTATGCTAACACATATATATGGAATCTGAAAAACAAAAACAAAAAATGATCATGAAGAACCTAGGGGTAAGAGGGGAATAAAGATGCAGACCTTGTAGAGAATGGACTTGAGGATACGAGGATAGGGAAGGGTAAGCTGGCACAACGTGAGAGAGTGGCCTGGACATGTATACACTACGAAATGAAAGGTAGCTAGTGGCAACCAGCCGCATAGCGCAGGGAGATCAGCTCAGTGCCTTGTGTCCACCTAGAGGGGTGGGATAGGGAGGGTGGGAGGGAGGGAGATGCAAGAGGGAAGAGATATGGGGACATATGTATATGTATAACTGATTCACTTTGTTATACAGCAGAAACTAACACACCATTGTAAAGCACTTATACTCCAATAAAGATGCTATTAAAAAAAAAGAAAGAAAGAAAAGTAATGTAGGGATTGTAAAGAAACTAGAATACTACTCTCACCCCCAAGGTAGCTCCTCTCCTGGAGTATGATCTGTAGAGTGTGATCCAGGTGGGTGTTTTTTCTGGCGGTCACACCAACTGGTCCAAACTGGTAGGCAAAAAGTGCAGATGCAGTGCCTGAGAGAGGGTCTCCACCCTGCCATGGAGAAAGAAGGGTAGGAGCTATTGCAACTGCAGCCTTGACTTCGCTGCTAGGAAATCACGGCACTTCCCTAAAGAGCCATGCCCAAGGGCATTCACCACTGCCCTTGAATGACTAAAGTTTGCAAACCAGCCTTGAGTTTAGCCTCCCTTAGAGAGGAGTGCCACGAGGATGAATGCAGAGCTGAACACAGACTGCCGCAGGGGGCTGGGAGAAAACTTCCTTGCAACAGCAAGTGAGACTTTTGAAAAAAAAAAAAAGCAGTTTGTTTCAGAGAAATTCTAGAGTCCCACCAAAAAGTCTGCAATGCATTGGGACACAAGGGATCAGCTCCGCGGTGGTCTGCTTGCCACCTCTCTCACCAGAATACACTCCATCAGTGAGGACTCTGCTTCTAAAATATCCTCTTAGCTCACTGCTTCTCTTCCCATCCCCTCTTCAATATATTTATTTTAAGATGTTCTATATAACTTCCAATAAAAATAAGAAATACTTAATATAGAAAGCTTGGAAAATATTTTAAAATGTTTAAAGAAGACAAAAAGAAAAAAAAAGAATCACTCCCAAGGCAACCACCCAGAGAGAGACTGACAATATTTTGGTATGTCTCCTTCCAGAGTTTAATGTTATGTAAGTTATGAATAAATACATCTATATACACTTTAATAGAACTGAAATAGAATTTGGAAAATTGAGCTCACACTGCAAACTCTGGAATCAATTGCTTACGTGTAATCCTATCTCTTGCTATCTGTGTCTCAGCTGTAACGGATGAGACCTACTCACCTACATCAGAGAGTTGTTATAAAGAATAAATGAAATAATACAAGAAGGCTGTAATAACAGGACATAGCACATGTGGGATGAATAAATATATATGAGTTGTTACTGTTGTAATAACAGGACATAGCACATGTGGGATGAATAAATATATATGTGAGTTGTTACTGTTGTTGTTATTATCATTATTATTATTACTGGTTGCAGTTTGCTTTTTTTATACACATATTTTTTTTCTGTGCCTGAGAGGCAGTTTACAAGAATGAACACTGCTCCTGCTTCCCAATCAATACAGCAGCAGGAAACCTAAGACACTATCTGGTTTGATACCATTCTCAGCCAACACCCTGACCTTGCCAGCATCTTCCTGCAAGAGGTTGATGTGACAGGATGGTTGCGGCAGACTCGAATACCTGGAGGAGAAAGGGAAGGTTGTGGAGGTTTCAGCCAAGCCAGCATCACAGCTGTCCTCAATTACCACAAACAGATGTTGGCAGCTTGAATCATTAGAAATGCAACCCAATCACCTTGGCAATTTAATCCGCTTACTGGAATCTCCATGGATAGGAAGACCCTGTGCTCCCAATTCCCTCCATCAAGTCAATGAAGGTTACTCTCCCTATCCTGAGGAAAAGCAGCCCCAAGCATATACTCCACATGGCAAATCTCCATGGGGACTAGAGCAGTGGTTCTCAATCAGGGTAGATTTTACTCCCCACCAGTTACATGGCAATGACTGGAGACGTTTTTAGTTGTCACAACTAAAGGGAATCTGTCATTCAATCCAGTGGACTGCATCCAAGGGTGCTTTCAAACATCTACAAGGTTCAGGGAGCCCCCAAAAGAGAAAATTATCTAACCCCAAATGTCAATAGCACCAAGATTAACAAACCCTTGATGAGAGACCCCAAACACATACATTAAAATCCTTTAAGTTAAAAGTGAGAAATGGCTGTCCCCAGTGAAACAGGTCATCTTGAAGGTCTGTAACAAAGATCACAGAAGTGAGAAGATTGGATATATTTATGAGATTCTCTATATCTATATATATCTACATTCTCTATATCTTTTCTCTAGCTTGGGTGGAGGGGGAAGGGAGTCAGAGGATATATACATTCCTAAGTAAAGGGCTGCCATCCAGAAACCACGCAACTTAACATGGAAAGAACAGTGAGACTTCTGGGAACTTTTATATTCAAAGATCTAAGGCCCAACCTCAGGGGATAAAATAAAGCAGCCACCTTACGATGCTTAATTTTATAAGTCAACTTAACCAGGCCACAGGGTGCCCATATATTTAATTAAACATTATTTCTGGGTGTATCTGTGAGGGTATTTTTGGGTAAGAGTAACATTTGAATCAGTAGAGAAAAGCAGATTGCCCTCTCCAGTGTGGGTGGGCCTCATCCAACTTGTTGAAGGTCTGAACAGAACAAAAGGGTGGAGAAAGGAAGAATTCTCTGTCTCTCTGCCTGACTGTCTTTGATCTGGGACACTGTTCTTCTCTTGCCTTCACATTCAGACTCAGACTGGAACTTATACCATCGGCTCTCCTGGGTCTCCAGCTTGCTGACTACAGAGCTTGGAACTTCTTAGCCTCCATAATCATGAGCCAGTTCCTTATAATAAATCTCTTTATGTATACATCTACATATCTTGTTTCTGTGGAAAATCCAGACTAATACACTCCTCATGCTACACAGACGCTTTTTTCTCATTCTTCACAACTCAACTCAAACACAACCTCCTTAGCCAGGTTTTCCCCGAGTCCCTAACCTCACCTCTGTCTTATCCTCTGTCTCACCTCCCCTTTCCCTCCAGCTTCTTTCTCGATTTGTAATGCATGCAGGGATCTTGACTCTCATGCTCACTATTATAGCCCCATAACCCAGCACGATGCCTCATACACAGTAGATGGTTGATTTGCTGAGTGAATGCCTGATTGAATACCTAGATAGGACACATACAAGGAAGTCTAATACATAAGCTACTGTGGAGAGTGAGCTATTAAGTTATTCATTTATTTAGCTTTCACCGTGCTAAGGGCACTCAACTGAAGGAATCTAATGTGTAATGAGAACCACCATTTGCCAAGTGCTTTAATCTCACTGCAGATCTTTGAAACAGGTACTATTAGACCCATTTCACAGATGAGGAAACTGAGGCTCAAGGAGGTTAAGGCAGCTTCATGCATCACCAGCCTGAGAAGGAACAGAGAGGGAACTCAAATCTAGGTTTGACCTGAGAATTCTCTACTCTTATCAATACGCATGGTATACAAACATCTAGAAAACATATGGATCCCTGTTCCCAGGAAACTCACGATGAGCTAAAGAATCAGGAAATACATGATTAAAATCAACTGGAAGTTTTTCTGATCCAGCTTACGGTGTTCTCGTAATATGTGCTCTATAGTGTCATTTCAACAAGTCTCAAAATGCTGAGGGGACAGAGAGAGGAGAGCGGAAAGAGAGGTGTTTCATCAGGACGATGCACTTGGAGCAGCTGGGTGAGAATGTGAGCACTAGAGTCAGCTGGATGGGAGTTTGAATCCCAGCTCCGCCACTTACCTGTGTAAACCAGGCAAGCTATCAATTTTGTTGACTCTGTGATACCATCAATTTAAGACACACCACTACTTACTGTACAGTTAACAAAGTAACAGTGTTGACTAAACACAAAGTAGAGGTCAGGGCTTGTAAGATGCATCCTAATTTCTGAAATATTTAAATGTAAAAAAACATGCATATTAGAATCATGAAACATTGTGCTTTAATCTCTCTTGGCCTCAACTTTCTCTACAGAATGGGGATCACAACCTTCAAGCCATGGGGTTCTCTCACAGGCAAGCCCACCCCTAACATGCAGCACAGGGAGAGAGGGTCCTGCTTCTCCTCCCACCCGCAGCTCCATCTTGCACTGCCTGGGACCTCACACACGTGTGAGGGGCCACCCCAGTCTAAGCTCTGTCCACATATGCCTCCCCGCTGCAAGTGGCTGCACCTTGGTCACCCCTTGGGCCTGCGGGCAGTACAGTCTCACCTCAGGAGGAGATACCAGGAAAAGAGGCCCATGCAGGCTCTTCAAGTAGACTCGGGAATATGTGAGAAAAGAAGTCCAGGGTCCCAGTTATCCAGGGTGGGAGCAAGCTCAGGATGAGCAGGCATGCTTAGCCTAAGGACCCTCAACCCATGGGAAGGAGGGCAGCTAAGACCTGGAGCCCCCTTGCCAGGTTCCAAGGGTGGACAGGTTATGATGATCAAATACAATAACAGATGCAACACACCTAGTTCCAAGGCTGGTATCTAGTAGAGACTCTACAAATGCGTGTTTCCACACTCGAGTAGGAAAAGGGGGCTAAACAGAATAATGGATACAGCAGGAGCTACCTATCACTTGACACCTACTACGTGCAAGACAGTGAGTTACATGCTTTCTATTCACTTTTCGTTTAATTAGAAGAGCTGAAGATGTGCCCGAAAAGGAAACTGTGATCAGTTGGGGAGGCCCTAGATGCCAAGAGGTCTTTTTCACATGAGAGTCACTGTTGACCTGTCAGCGCAGGACTCACGTTATAAAGATTATTCTGACCAAAGGCTTCAAGTGCAGTAGAGGTAGGAGACTCAGAGAACTCGTGAGAGATGATTACAAAGTGGAAGTAAATGATGAAGACCTCATTTATGGTGGTGGGAATGGAAAGCAAACAATGGCAGGGAGAGAGATTTTGGAGAAGGAATCAGTCAGGTTATTGAAAAGGGACAAGGGAAACGAAGTAGTCAAGAACTACAAGGGGACTGGGAATGTGATGGTATCACTGGAAGAAACAGGGAAGTTATAAGGGTTTCGAGGGAAGAGATAAATTCAGTTAGTTTAAAAATGACGATTCCATTATCTGGGTTTTTTAGAGCATCTACTGTGTACTCAGGCTTGTTTATACTTCTCTGCCTCTGCCTCTAGCATCTGTCAGAAATTGTCCCCAATGGTGCCACCGCAGAGTTCCCACAACTCAGTGAGACCATCATCTTGATTTCATACTATCCAGCAAGGCATTATTTTTCAGTCTGTCAAGGTACTCCGCCATTACTGCATGGCCACAAAACTACAATTCTGCTACAATCTAAAATCTAAACTAGGATTTAGGATCCATACTAATGAAATGTGTACATTACATAAGCTTGTCTCCATCCTGCCCTTGTACCCACACTTGGAAACTCTGGATAGTCCAACAGGTATGGTATCATAGAAAATCATACTCCTTGAAGCTTTTAATCCAGGCTAGAAAATAAAGTTAATACAACAGTGCCATCTAGTGAATGACAAATGTCTCAAAAGGGCGTGGATCCATCGCACATTTAAGATTCAGACATTTTACCCAAATAGACCCAGTGCAGAATAGGAATGGTATGAAATGAAGTTGCACTGTGTCATCGTCAACCCTCAGAAAAGTCCCTCCATGTGATCTGATATTGCCAAATTTAGGGGGAACTCTTAATGTAGGCCGTGTAAACGGAATAAAGAAATTAGTAGAAATCCATGGTTTCCTCTAGAGTCAAATGTTAAATAACAAGAATCTAACACTAATTAGTGATAAGATCTGCAACAGATTCCCATCTCCTGATGCTGAGCTCAACACCCTCTCTGGGACCCAAAGCTGATGGAAGCTCAGATACAGCCTCAGATACACCAGCAGCATATCCAGCTCTGTACTTAGTGTCAGGTGACCTAAGGCAAATGAAACCTCTCTGACCTTGTTTCTTCATCTGCAAAGCGACAATGATGATATAATAATACCTACTGATGAGGGGTATTGTGAGGAACTTTAGCAAAAGCCTGTAACACAATGGTTTAGCACAATCAAAGGGAGTTCCTTCTTCTAGTCTGCCCCTTCTCCTTATCTGCTCATTTATCAAATGAGGATGAGACATCT
This sequence comes from Monodon monoceros, assembly GCF_005190385.1. Taxonomy (NCBI): domain Eukaryota; kingdom Metazoa; phylum Chordata; class Mammalia; order Artiodactyla; family Monodontidae; genus Monodon; species Monodon monoceros. Next base: position 153,011,684 of record NW_021703778.1, on the reverse strand, counting down.
AAGTATTCGTTCCTTTAAAAAGCCAGCATGCAAGTTTTTACTCAATAAATATTGAGGCCCTACAGTGTGCCAAGCACCATTCTAGGCTCAGAGGACAGGCAAGGTTCCTCCCTGGTGGAATTAACCTATAATAAGAAAGGATCCTGGAAGAAAATACTACAGAATCACAGCATACTGAGAGATTACGGTCTGCTTTACATGATGGGGAAGGAAAGCCTCTCAGAATAGATTTTGACTGAGTTGACCAGGGAAAGAGGGGAAGACAGACAGAAGCTGAAATGAAAGAATATACCTTGTGCTCTCCCGGAATACAGGAGGGAGCAGTCACCAGGCCACAGTCTAATCGAGTCACCCGGCAAAGAAGGGGAGCTGAAGGAAGAGGTGTTCATACCCCAAGACAAGTAGCCTCTGCCCTTGATGGAGCCCTCCACACCATTTTCCCCCAGTGCCTCTCTGTCACCATTCCAGGGATGGGGTTCCATCTCAGGACTGCCTCTGAGTGAGCCATGCTGCCAGATGAAAGAAATAAAAATGAGCCGAAATCAGGACGCCCCTCCAGCTTTCTTCCTCCTCCTCCCCCATTTCCCTCCGGGACCCTGAAGGTCTCTCCTCAGGTGGCTCAATGTTTCATACATGGCAGCAACATTCTCCGTATTCTGGTTTATCTGACTTAGGGTATATTCCCATCCAAGAGGGCTGGTCTCCACTGCTCTTTGGCTTCGCACGTCACACAGCCAAATCACAGAGGCCTGCAGAGAAGATCTGCCTGCCGGTAGATCTAAGTCAGTGCTTTCCAAAACTTTTAATTGTTCTCTAAAAAAAAAAATTTAAGCTCTATAATTCCACACTTTGGCTGGAAGATACAAATTTAAACAGGTTTCTTTTGGAAGGGTTTCTAAGTCCTCAATATCTTAATAAGAACGGTGAGTTTCCAATACAGTATATGCTATATTTCACAAAATCATTTGGCAGCAAAACCCTTTCTGTGCAGATTTTCTCTTGGAAATACACTTTAAAAAATGCACTTTAAAAATTTCATGTCTGCCTGATGCCGACTCTTGCACCAGACTTTGCTAGAATCGTCATGAGGCTTCGTGAAGCTTTTCCTAACGCATCACAGCTCCCCTTCACTCACTTCCGTATCCGATTGACCAACATGCCCCATCTCCTCACACAACTCTCTGTCACTATTTCTATCACAGCCTCTCTAACACTTTGGTGCCCTTAACTGATTTTATGTTTGTCTCTTTTTAGTTTATTGTAGGCCCTGTTAGATCAGGAAACTTGCTTTACGTACAAGCTTCCCGGGAAGCTCATGGAAACCCCTGGTGCTTGCACAATGCATGGCACACAGTAGATGTTCCACGTGGGCAGGGAGGGAGAATGATGAGGCAGCACTGACCCTGATTAGAAACATCATAGTCCCAGTTCCACAATTCGCCTTTTGATCAATCACAACCTCTCTGAGCATCATTTCCTTCTACAGCCAAACAAGGCTGAAAACGTTTGCCCTGGCTTCCTCCTCGGACTGATAGAGAACTCTAATGAGATCAGTGCAAACTCAACTTAAAACTGGAAAGTACTAGGCCAATGGAAGATAGCATCGTCCTTAGTATCCAGCCAACATATCCCCTTCATGCCTTCTCCAAAGAGGCAAGAGTACCATGCCCGCAGTGAGATGGCTTATTCCACCGTGCATATATTTTTAGCTAGAAAGATCCTCCCAGACACGAAAATAAAGCCTTTTCCTAAATCCTAACGCTTGGAATTTCTATAATGTAAGATAGATATTTCTATCCACACTAAATATAATTTAAAATACTTTAAAAGTGCACATTATTGGTTCCCTTCCTGAAATAAATTTGAAAGAGGAAGAATTCTGGGTCTTGAAAATGAGATTAAAAGAACTCTATATAGTTTTATCTTTTTGACAAAAGTGATTAAATTTTATTAATTAAAACAGGAGACCTACGATACATTCGGAATAAAACAACAGCAAAAGATAATGGCGGCAGCTAAATGTACGTAATACACAAATATATATTATTCTGATAATTGTGATTAAATGTTCCTCTCAAGATAACTGCTGTCTTCAGTTTCCGACAATAAAATTAATTTTTCATTAAACACAGATCTATGCAACTGCTATTGCCATCCAATGGAGAAAGTGACCATCTTTTCCTCCACATTATATCTACCCGATAATCAGTCCCTGTTAACCTGTCACTCTCCTCCCATGAAAAGTCCAGTCCCTTAATGTCCTGCTTCCTCTGTTCAAGGTCAGTTGGTAGAGGATTCTGTCCTATAACACGCACTGGCCTAACCACAGAAGGGCTCCCTGGATGTAATAAGCATGAGTCACGTCCTAGTTCTACATTATTCTTTGCTGTTCCCTGATGCTAATTCACACACTGTTCAATTTGATAATTCAGGGTCCTTCTTTTTCCAGGAAACATGGACGTGAATGAAGTCAGCCCCTTCATCTCACTGACTCCTTCCCAGAGACCATCATCAAAGGTCCGTAATGAAGGCATAAATTCAACAGGCTTCAATCTTCAGGTTGGAAGGCATAAAAAGTAATGTAGCCTTTTCAACTACACCCAAACAATTGAGTATTTTACCCTGAAGATAATGGGCCATTTCCACAAATGTCCTTCATCCTCTCATATAAACATCATAAGTTTTAACATGTTGTGATTTGTAATAATTCTGCAGTATGTACTATCTCAGAGAACTAGACGTATTTATTCCTATATGCATACCCTGATGTGTGGTCTGTCTTAAGTATTGCTCACAGTGAGGCCTCGATAAAGCCTCTGCTCATATGTTTGCAGGGTTTCTCTTCAATGGACTCTTTCCTGTTGCCTAATACTTGAAGTCAAGGAAATGTTTTGCCACATCCCTTGCATTTGTAAGGTACAACTTCAGTATGTCCCATCTTGTGATCTTTTGGTAAGATCCTTGCCACAAAGGTTACATTTATGAGGTTTCTCTCCAGGATAAATATTCTGATACCTAGTGACAAGTGACCAATAATAAGAAACTTAGCCATATTGATTGCATTCATAAGTATGAAGGATTTTGTGAACCCTCAGTTTAAGGCACAACCCAAAAGCTTTACCACATTCAGCGCTTCTGTAGTGTCCTGTCCACTATGGAAAATCTGATGATTGGTGAGATGTGAGCCCTGGGTAAAGGTATTTCCCATTCATGGCATTTATGAGGTAACAATCTCCAGAATCAATTCCGTGGTGGATGAATTCCTTGATTTCCCTCCAGTATGACTTTCTCAATGCAGCTAAGATGTGGAAACCTGTCAACACCGTTGCTTAAAGTCCCTCACCAATACAGATTCCCTGACAGTAAGTTAGCCTTGAAAGTACACTGAAGCACTTGTCACGCTCGTTATATTTGTAAGGTTTCTTTCCAATATGAATTCTTTGGTAGAGCTTAATGTAGGAATTTTTACTAAAGACCTTGAGACATTCATGAAAATTCCACTATTTCTACCTAGTATGGATTATCTGATGGTAAGTGAGGTTTTGCCATACTCATGACATGTGCATGGTTTCTCCTCTGTGTGAATCTCCCAGGACTTTAAAGTGTCAATTTTGAATGAAGATCTTCCCACATACATCACACGAAATACGGGTTTCCACTCTGTATTTATTACCTAATGTGTGGTGAGGATACAGATGTGAGTAAAGTCTTTTCAACACTCATTATTTTTCAAAGGTTTCTCTCTGGTATGAATTTTCTGATGAAGCAAAACAATGTTTTCGACTAAACACCTTGCCACACTCATTACCATTATAAGGTTTCTCTCCAGTATGAATGGTCTGATGACCTAAAAGATGTGAATTTTGACTAAAGACTTTCTCACATACATCACATTGATATGGCCTTGCTCCTGTGTGGGTTCTCTGATGTCTCATGAGGAATGAGGCATAACAAAAGGTTTTCCCACACTCGTTACATTTATAAGGTCTCTCTCCAGTATGAATTGTCTGATGAACTGAAAGATATGAACTTTGACCAAAGACTTTCCCACATACATCACATTTATATGGTTTTGTCCCTGTATGGATTATCTGATGTTTTTTGAGGAGTGAGGCATAATAAAAGGCTTTTCCACACTCATTACATTTGTAAGGTTTCTCTCCGGTATGAATTCTGTTATGAACTCTAAGGTCTTTCTTTCTACTAAAGACCTTCCCACACACATTACATTTGTAAGGTTCCTCTCCAGTATGAATTCTCTGATGAATTACACGGTATGAATTCTCGCTAAAGATTCTTCCAATACGTCACACTTATGTAATTTCTCTCCTGTATGGAGAATCTGAGGTCTATTGAGGTACGATACGTGCAGAAAGATTTTGCCACACTCATTACATTTTTAAGTTCTTTCCCTCTGTGCTTTCTGATCTTGTGTCACTATTAAAGACTGCATATAATTACTCCCATGTATATTACAAATGTTCACTTGGACACAAGGGGAAATTCCCTGAAGTGGTGAAAATGAGGCACTACCCTTCACACTCTTGTCAGCTTGATTAATTTCATCAATTTTCTCTTCACTTTTAAATATATGCAGTTCATCCAGAAAGCTTAATGGAAACCTATTTTCAACAGGCTTGATTCCTGCAACACTTCTTCCATTTCGATTTCTCTCATCAGCGAGATTATCATTTTGGTTTACTGGCATTCCTTTGCAATTTCTTTCCTCATCACTCTGCTGAGAATCAAATTCTCGTATATTTTCCCGGATGACTCTGAGGTAAAAATGTTTCATTTCATTCCAGTTATGTCTTTGGAACATCAGTGTTTGGAATACTTCTCCCCTATCAGTGTTTGCTTTTAGTTGCAATTTCTTAATCACATGTATATGAGAGATATCAAGGGAGAGCAGGTTCCTGTAGGTCTCCGACATCACGTCCCTGTACAAGGCCCTCTGAGCAGGGTCCAGGCATTCCCACTCCTCCTGAGTGAATTCTATGGCCAAATCCTCAAATGTCAGTTGTCCCTGAGAAAGAGCCATTTCTGACTCCTTTTCTTTTCCCTTCCTCCTCTTCAGGGCTTCTTCCTCAGACAATAGGAGCCTTTAGAGGTCATCTGTAACGGCAACGTCTGGATTTACGTAGGGTGGGGGGCCGGCTGCTGGGATTTAAGGTTCGTAGAGATGCCCACACCGGAAGGTGGAGAAAGGTGGACCGCACAGCACAGACTTAGGAGAAACTTATGCTTCCCAGTGTGACCTCTCTATAGTTTTTTTAAACAAAAACTAAGTTGGGAGCCACAAAGAGAAATGCCACTTTCTTCAGAATTTTATTTAAGGAAATATTCAGATTAAACTAGCCTTTATTGAATGCCTACTGAATAGAAAATACACCTAACATTCTAAAGCAAACTATGAGCATATTCATACTATCATATTAGAAAACCAGACACCAGATCTAAGCCTGAATTCAACTTAAAAAATAAAATTAAAAAACTAATACAGGAGGGACTTTTGTATGGGAACAGGAATAGGGTATCCACTTTGAAAAGCCACTCTAGAATTGAGGTTGTGACTTGTTATCTGATAATGTAAATGCAAGTCATTTTTGTTTTGTAATTATTTTTATTGTTAATAAATTCTACCCAGTTTGGATGAGGCCATCAACACGTTAATGTCAATTCAGGTTTTGAAAGAGAAAACGAGACAGCAGTCACAATCAAGATGCCCGGATTTCTCCCAATTACTGCCCCCAATTATTTTCACACCTATTGCTGACATGTTTAATCTCCTTCTCCTGGCCTAACCATCAGTCAGCTCGAATGGGGGAAGAATGCTAGCTAATGCATGACTCAACAGAGTGTAGGTCCAATTTAAGTAATTAGAAGCCTATTTCATTTCTTCTCTCCCACTCGTAAGTGCACTTGGAAGGAATGTGCATGCTGAGCTTCAGGCCTTTAACTTGCGGGGGGATGATGTATTGACCTTCTTTAAGCCCCTTTCCTTACCAGTAAACCCTTCTCTGTCTCCTAGGACACTGAAGATAATTTAAAGCTATTGGATGATAATCAATAAGCAAGGGTGGTCTCTATTGCCTGACTCAAAGGTCTTTGATCTAGTAAATCATCAATTACCGCTGCCTATATTAACCTTCCAGTTAACTGGGTGACCTGAACTGGTCCTCTTATTCTTCAGGTAGATGAGGACACGAGCCACACAGCAGTTTTCTGCTGCTGAAGTGAGTCTGCAGTTCACTTGGGCTTGGGGCTTGTCTCCAGTTTCTCTGCAAAGGACTTCCCTCCTCTCCTCAAGTGGTGAGAAATCTCTTTCCATTTGGCAAAGGCCTGAGGCATAGTTTTGTTGCTTGACTTGGGGACGTTCATATGCATCCCCTTCATTGGTTGCAGGCCTGTGAGCGCCAGACTATGAGGTTCTGGAGACTCAAATACATGGAACGGGAATCTCTGACCAGAGGACCTTCATTTGTAACAAGTATCTTTGAATTGCACTTGGAGCAATACTGGGACAGTGATGAGCACAGAGGACTCTGTTCCAGGAATCTGCATTTTAACAAACTGGGCAATTCTTTTGCACAATGAAGTTTGAGAACCTCTAATCTCAAAGGGATACAACAAATAAACAACTGACTTGCACAATTAAGTAAGAATGGAATAGAGGCTAAATAAAGCTACTAGCAATTTGCTGTAGAACAGGAGAAAACAGAAAGAGATCAGAAGTTCATTGAATGCCCTTTAAACTGCCCATGAGGTGACTAGAAGGTGATGGTTGAGAATGGGAGGGATGATGTTCAGACAAAAGGAACAGCCTGGGCAAAAGCTCATGGAAATAAGAGTGCAGAGTTTATTTGGGAATTTGGAAATAATCCAATGAATTAGGGATTTGAGGTGTACAAGGTGGCGGGAATTGAAACTGACAAGGAAGTAGGAGTCAATCACAAAGCACCTGAATACAGTCCTTCAGAGAGTGAGGGCAGGGATCTGGTCCAATGATTACGAGCAAATTTAAATAATCAGAAATCACAGAGGGATGGAAAGAATAAATGGAATGGGGGCCAAAATTATTCAACATTCAAGATACCTTTACCCACTGCCTATTTCATACTTTATTCAGTCCCATATTAATTGAATGCCTGACACAAGAGTAGGCTCCAAAGAAATCATGCTCAACAACACAAACATGGTCTCCCTTCCATCGTAGGGCTTACAGTTTAGCATTTACTATGTGGCAGGCACAAAAACCAAAATGGCACCTCAAGGAATTTACGGTGTATAAGAGGATTGTCTAACACACACACACACACACACACACTTACACACATCACAGTAAACCACAAGAAAGGCAGGAATGAAACGTTAGAGGACTAAGTGAAGAAGGACTACTTGAGAGGTTCCTTAAAGCATAAACAAGATTTTTGGCCAAGGGAAGATGGAGGAATAGAGCATTTTAGTCAGAAGGAAAGAAAGCAATTAAAGGGAAACACAGAATGAAAACAATGAGGATGATGATGACATGGCAATAATGTGTCTACAATGTGATAGGCAGATCTGTCTTAGACCACACTTCCTATAATTTTTCTCTAAAACACCCTAACAATTAACATGATTAAAATTAGCACTGGTAAATAATAGTATAAACAAGAAGAAAATGAGGACCCATAGAAGAAAGGATAATATTTATAGCACGTTTTATGTTTTTCAAAGCATTTTTACATATATTATGTCATTTGATCTCCACAAACACCTTAAAAACAGAAAAAAAAGAGTATAAAAACTAGTAAACATTGTGCATTAAATGTCTAATCTTTCACTTTTATCCTAAACTCTTAAAACCTTCCATTCTCTTTTTTTTTTTTTTTTTTTTTTTTTTTGCGGTACGCGGGCCTCGCACTGTTGTGGCCTCTCCTGCTGCAGAGCACAGGCTCTGGACGCACAGGCTCAGCGGCCATGGCTCACGGGCCCAGTCGCTCTGCAGCATGTGGGATCCTCCCAGACCGGGGCACAAACCCGTGTCCCCTGCATCGGCAGGCGGACCCTCAACCACTGCGCCACCAGGGAAGCCCAATATCTTCCATTCTTAAGCGGTTTTTTGTTTCTTTTTTTTTTTCAAGGTATTTTCATTTTAATCAAAAACTAGTTTTGGATTTTGCGGAAGATGGCGGAAGAGTAAGACGCGGAGATCGCCTTCCTCCCCACGGATACACCAGAAATACATCTACACGTGCAACAACTCCTACAGAACACCTACTGAACGCTGGCAGAAGACCTCAGACCTCCCAAAAGGCAAGAAACTCCCCATGTACCTGGCTAGGGCAAAAGAAAATAAATAAAACAGAGACAAAAGAATAAGGACGGCACCTGCACCAGTGGGAGGGAGCTGTGAAGGAGGAAAAGTTTCCACACACTAGGAAACCCCTCCGCGGGCGGAGACTGCGGGAGGCGGAGGGGGGAGCTTCGGTACCGCGGAGGAGTGCACAGCGACGGGTGCGGAGGGCAAAGGGGAGATTCCCGCACAGAGGATCGGTGCCGACCGGCACTCACCAGCCCGAGAGGCTTGTCTGCTCACCCGCCGGGGCGGGCGGGGCTGCGAGCTGAGGCTCGGGCTTCGGTTTTGGACGAAGCGCAGGGACAGGACTGGGGTTGGTGGCTTGAACATAGCCTGAAGGGGTTAGTGCACCACGGCTAGCCGGGAGGGAGTTCGGGGAAAAGCCTGCACCTGCCGAAGAGGCAAGAGAGTTTTTCTTCCCTCTGTTTCCTGGTGCGCGAGGAGAAGGGTTTAAGAGCGCTGCTTAAAGGAACTCCAGAGACGGGCGCGAGCCACGGCTAAAAGCGCGAACCCCAGAGACGGGCGCGAGCCGCGGCTAAAAGCGCGGACCCCAGAGACGGGCGGGAGACGCTAAGGCTGCTGCTGCCGCCACCAAGGGGCCTGTGTGCGAACACACGTCACTCTCCACACCCCTCTTCCGCGGAGCCTGTGCAGCCCGCCACTGCCAGGGTCCCGGGATCCAGGGACAACTTCCCCGGGAGAACGCACGGCGGGCCTCAGGCTGGTGAAACGTCACGCCGGCCTCTGCCGCAACGTCACGCCGCCTCTGACGCCACAGGCCCGCCCCGCACGCAGTGCCCCTCCTTCCCCCCCCCACCCCCGGCCTGAGTGAGCCAGAGCCCCCGAATCAGCGGCTCCTTTAACCCCGTCCTGTCTGAGCAAAAAACAGACGCCCTCCAGCGACCTACACGCAGAGGCGGGGCCAAATCCAAAACTGAGCTCCTGTGAGCTGTGAGAACAAAGAAGAGAAAGGGAAATCTCTCCCAGCAGCCTCAGAAACAGCGGATTAAAGCTCCACAATCAACTTGATGTACCTGCATCTGTGGAATACATGAATAGACAGCGAGTCATCCCAAATTCAGGAGGTGGGCTTCGAGAGCAAGATCTATGATTTTTTTCCCTTTTCCTCTTTTTGTGAATGTGTACGTGTATGCTTCTATGTGAGATCTTGTCTGTACAGTCTTGCTTCCACCATTTGTCCTAGGGCTCTATCCGTCCATGGTTTTTAAAAAAATTTTTTTCTTAATAATTAATTTTAATTGTAATAACTTTATTATACTTAACCTTCGTTCTTTCTTTCCTTCCTTCCTTCCCTCCTTTAGACAACGAATCACCCCAAATTGAGGAGGTGGTCTCTGAGAGCAAGATTTATGATTTTTCCCCCTTTACCTCTTTTTGTGAAGGTGTATGTGTATGCTTCTGTGTAAGATTTTCTCTGTATAGCTTTGCTTCCAACATTTGTCCTAAGGTTCTATCCGTCCCTTTTTTTTTTCTAAATATTTTTTAATTCAATAACTATATTATACTTTATTTTTACTATATCTTTTCTTTCTGTCTTTTTTCCTTCTTTCCCTCCTTCCTTCCTTCCTTCCTTCCTCCCTCCCTCCCTCCTTTCTTTCCTTCTTTGCTTCTTTCTTCCTTTCTTCCTTTCCTCCTTTCCTTCTTTCTTTCCTCATACTTCTACTAATTCTCTCTACTTTTTCTCCCTTTTATTCTGAGCCGTGTGGATGAAAGGCTCTTGGTGCTCCAGCCAGGAGTCAGGGCTCTGCCTCTGAGGTAGGAGAGCCAACTTCAGGACACTGGTCAACAAGAGACCTCCCAGCTCCACATAATATTAAACGGCAGAAATCTCCCAGAGACCTCCATCTTAACACCAGCACCCAGCTTCACTCAACGACCAGCAAGCCACAGTGCTGGACAACCTATGCCAAACAACTAGAAAAACAGGAACACAACCCCACCCACTAGCAGAGAGGCTGCCTAAAATCATAATAAGGCCACAGACACCCCAAAACACACCACCAGACGTGAACCTGCCCACTAGAGAGAAAAGATCCAGCCTCATCCACCCCAACACAGGCACTAGTCCCCTCCACCAGGAAGCCTACACAACCCACTGAAACAACCTTAGCCACTGGAGACAAACAACGGGAACTACGAACGTGCAGCCTGCAAAAAGGAGACCTCAAATACAGTAAGATAAGCAAAATAAGAAGACAGAAAAACACACAGCAGATGAAGGAGCAAGATAAAAATGCACCAGACCTAACAAATGAAGAGGAAATAGGCAGTCTACCTGAAAAAGAATTCAGAATAATGATAGTAAGGATGATCCGAAATCTTGGAATTAGAATGGACAAAATGCAAGAAACAGTTAACAAGGACCTAGAAGAAATAAAGATGAAACAAGCAACGATGAACAACGCAATAAATGAAATTAAAAGTACTCTAGATAGGATCAATAGCAGAATAACTGAGGCAGAAGAACGGATAAGTGACCTGGAAGATAAAATAGTGGAAATAACTACTGCAGAGCAGAATAAAGAAAAAAGGATGAAAAGAACTGAGGACATTCTCAGAGACCTCTGGGACAACATTAAACGCACCAACATTCGAGTTATAGGGGTTCCAGAAGAAGAAGAGAAAAAGAAAGGGACTGAGAAAATATTTGAAGAGATTATAGTTGAAAACTTCCCTAATATGGGAAAGGAAATAGTTAATCAAGTCCAGGAAGCAAAGAGAGTCCCATACAGGATAAATACAAGGAGAAATATGCCAAGACACATATTAATCAAACTGTCAAAAATTAAATACAAAGAAAGCATATTAAAAGCAGCAAGGGAAAAACAACAAATAACACACAAGGGAATCCCCATAAGGTTAACAGCTGATCTCTCAGCAGAAACCCTACAAGCCAGAAGGGAGTGGCAGGACATACTGAAAGTGATGAAGGAGAAAAACCTGCAACCAAGACTACTCTACCCAGCAAGGATCTCATTCAGATTTGATGGAGAAATTAAAACCTTTACAGACAAGCAAAAGCTGAGAGAGTTCAGCACCACCAACCAGCTTTACAACAAATGCTAAAGGAACCTCTCTAGACAAGAAACACAAGAGAAGGAAAAGACCTATAATAACGAACCCAAAACAATATAGAAAATGGGAATAGGAACATACATATCGATAATTACCTTAAATGTAAATGGACTAAATGCTCCCACCAAAAGACACAGATTGGCTGAATGGATACAAAAACAAGACCCTTATATATGCTGTCTACAAGAGACCCACTTCAGACCTAGAGACACATACAGACTGAAAGTAAGGGGATGGAAAAAGATATTCCATGCAAATGGCAACCAAAAGAAAGCTGGAGTAGGAATTCTCATATCAGACAAAATAGACTTTAAAATAAGGACTATTAAAAGAGACAAAGAAGGACACTACATAATGATCAAGGGATCGATCCAAGAAGAAGATATAACAATTGTAAATATTTATGCACCCAACATAGGAGCACCTCAATACATAAGGCAAATACTAACAGCCATAAAAGGGGAGATCGACAGTAACACATTCCTAGTAGGGGACTTTAACACCCCACTTTCACCCATGGACAGATCATCCAAAATGAAAATCAATAAGGAAACACAAGCTTTAAATGATACATTAAACAAGATGGACTTAATTGATATTTATAGGACACTCCATCCAAAAACAACAGAATACACATTTTTCTCAAATGCTCATGGAACATTCTCCAGGATAGATCATATCTTGGGTCACAAATCAAGCCTTGGTAAATTTAAGAAAATTGAAATTGTACCAAGTATCTTTTCTGACCACAACGCCATGAGACTAGATATCAATTACAGGAAAAGATCTGTAAAAAATACAAACACATGGAGGCTAAACAATACACTACTTAATAATGAAGTGATCACTGAAGAAATCAAAGAGGAAATAAAAAAATACCTAGAAACAAATGACAATGGAGACACAACGACCCAAAACCTATGGGATGCAGCAAAAGCAGTTCTAAGGGGAAAGTTTATAGCAATACAAGCCCACCTTAAGAAGCAGGAAACATCTCGAATAAACAACCTAACCTTGCACCTCAAGCAATTAGAGAAAGAAGAACAAAAACACCCCAAAGCTAGCAGAAGGAAAGAAATCATAAAAATCAGATCAGAAATAAATGAAAAAGAAATGAAGGAAACGATAGCAAAGATCAATAAAACTAAAAGCTGGTTCTTTGAGAAGATAAACAAAATAGATAAACCATTAGCCAGGCTCATCAAGAAAAAAAGGGAGAAGACTCAAATCAATAGAATTAGAAATGAAAAAGGAGAAGTAACAACTGACACTGCAGAAATACAAAAGGTCATGAGAGATTACTACAAGCAACTCTATGCCAATAAAATGGACAACCTGGAAGAAATGGACAAATTCTTAGAAATGCACAACCTGCCAAGACTGAATCAGGAAGAAATAGAAAATATGAACAGACCAATCACAAGCACTGAAATTGAAACTGTGATTAAAAATCTTCCAACAAACAAAAGCCCAGGACCAGATGGCTTCACAGGTGAATTCTATCAAACGTTTAGAGAAGAGCTAACACCTATCCTTCTCGAACTCTTCCAAAATATAGCAGAGGGAGGAACACTCCCAAATTCCTTCTACGAGGCCACCATCACCTTGATACCAAAACCAGACAAGGATGTCACAAAGAAAGAAAACTACAGGCCAATATCACTGATGAACATAGATGCAAAAATCCTCAACAAAATACTAGCAAACAGAAGCCAACAGCACATTAAAAGGATCATACACCATGATCAAGTGGGGTTTATTCCAGGGATGCAAGGATTCTTCAATATACGCAAATCTATCAATGTGATAAACCATATTAACAAATTGAAGGAGAAAAACCATATGATCATCTCAATAGATGCAGAGAAAGCTTTCAACAAAATTCAACACCCATTTATGATAAAAACCCTGCACAAAGTAGGCATAGAGGGAACTTTCCTCAACATAATAAAGGCCATATATGACAAGCCCACAGCCAACATCATCCTCAATGGTGAAAAACTGAAAGCATTTCCTCTAAGATCAGGAACAAGACAAGGTTGCCCACTCTCACCACTCTTATTCAACATAGTTTTGGAAGTTTTAGCCACAGCAATCAGAGAAGAAAAGGAAATAAAAGGAATCCAAATCGGAAAAGAAGAAGTAAAGCTGTCACTGTTTGCAGATGACATGATACTATACATAGAGAATCCTAAAGATGCTACCAGAAAACTACTAGAGCAAATCAATGAATTTGGTAAAGTAGCAGGATACAAAATTAATGCACAGAAATCTCTGGCATTCCTATATACTAA
>NW_021703778.1:152941670-152992953 GCF_005190385.1 Monodon monoceros | reverse complement strand
CTACGAGGCCACCATCACCCTGATACCAAAACCAGACAAGGATGTCACAAAGAAAGAAAACTACAGGCCAATATCACTGATGAACATAGATGCAAAAATCCTCAACAAAATACTAGCAAACAGAAGCCAACAGCACATTAAAAGGATCATACACCATGATCAAGTGGGGTTTATTCCAGGGATGCAAGGATTCTTCAATATACGCAAATCTATCAATGTGATAAACCATATTAACAAATTGAAGGAGAAAAACCATATGATCATCTCAATAGATGCAGAGAAAGCTTTCAACAAAATTCAACACCCATTTATGATAAAAACCCTGCACAAAGTAGGCATAGAGGGAACTTTCCTCAACATAATAAAGGCCATATATGACAAGCCCACAGCCAACATCATCCTCAATGGTGAAAAACTGAAAGCATTTCCTCTAAGATCAGGAACAAGACAAGGTTGCCCACTCTCACCACTCTTATTCAACATAGTTTTGGAAGTTTTAGCCACAGCAATCAGAGAAGAAAAGGAAATAAAAGGAATCCAAATCGGAAAAGAAGAAGTAAAGCTGTCACTGTTTGCAGATGACATGATACTATACATAGAGAATCCTAAAGATGCTACCAGAAAACTACTAGAGCAAATCAATGAATTTGGTAAAGTAGCAGGATACAAAATTAATGCACAGAAATCTCTGGCATTCCTATATACTAATGATGAAAAATCTGAAAGTGAAATCAAGAAAACACTCCCATTTACCATTGCAACAAGAAGAATAAAATATCTAGGAATAAACCTACCTAAGGAGACGAAAGACCTGTATGCAGAAAATTATAAGACACTGATGAAAGAAATTAAAGATGATACAAATAGATGGAGAGATATACCATGTTCTTGGATTGGAAGAATCAACATTGTGAAAATGACTCTACTACCCAAAGCAATCTACAGATTCAATGCAATCCCTATCAAACTACCACTGGCATTTTTCACAGAACTAGAACAAAAAATTTCACAATTTGTATGGAAACACAAAAGACCCCGAATAGCCAAAGCAATCTTGAGAACGAAAAATGGAGCTGGAGGAATCAGGCTCCCTGAGTTCAGACTATACTACAAAGCTACAGTAATCAAGACAGTATGGTACTGGCACAAAAACAGAAAGATAGATCAATGGAACAGGATAGAAAGCCCAGAGATAAACCCACGCACATATGGACACCTTATCTTTGATAAAGGTGGCAGGAATGTACAGTGGAGAAAGGACAGTCTCTTCAATAAATGGTGCTGGGAAAACTGGACAGGTACATTTAAAAGTATGAGATTAGATCACTCCCTCACACCATACACAAAAATAAGCTCAAAATGGATTAAAGACCTAAATGTAAGGCCAGAAACTATCAAACTCTTAGAGGAAAACATAGGCAGAACACTCTATGACATAAATCACAGCAAGATCCTTTCTGACCCACCTCCTAGAGTAATGGAAATAAAAACAAAAATAAACAAATGAGACCTAATGAAACTTCAAAGCTTTTGCACAGCAAAGGAAACCATAATCAAGACCAAAAGACAACCCTCAGAATGGGAGAAAATATTTGCAAATGAAGCAACTGACAAAGGATTAATCTCCAAAATTTACAAGCAGCTCATGCAGCTCAATAACAAAAAAACAAACAACCCAATCCAAAAATGGGCAGAAGACCTAAATAGACATTTCTCCAAAGAAGATATACAGAATGCCAACAAACACATGAAAGAATGCTCAACATCATTAATCATTAGAGAAATGCAAATCAAAACTACAATGAGATATCATCTCACACCAGTCAGAATGGCCATCATCAAAAAATCTGGAAACAATAAATGCTGGAGAGGGTGTGGAGAAAAGGGAACACTCTTGCACTGCTGGTGGGAATGTGAATTGGTTCAGCCACTATGGAGAACAGTATGGAGGTTCCTTAAAAAACTACAAATAGAATTACCATATGAACCAGCAATCCCACTACTGGGCATATACCCTGAGAAAACCATAATTCAAAAACATTCATGTACCAAAATGTTCACTGCAGCTCTATTTACAATAGCCCGGAGATGGAAACAACCTAAGCGCCCATCATCAGATGAATGGATAAAGAAGATGTGGCACATATATACAATGGAATATTACTCAGCCTTAAAAAGAAATGAAATTGAACTATTTGTAATGAGATGGACAGACCTAGAGTCTGTCATACAGAGTGAAGTAAGTCAGAAAGAAAAAGACAAATACCGTATGCTAACACATATATATGGAATTTAAGGGGAAAAAAAATGTCATGAAGAACCTAGGGGTAAGACAGGAATAAAGACGCAGACCTACTGGAGAATGGACTTGAGGATATGGGGAGGGGGAAGGGTGAGCTTTGACAGGGCGAGAGAGAGTCATGGACATATACACACTAACAAACGTAGTAAGGTAGATAGCTAGGGGGAATCAGCCGCAAGGCACAGGGATATTAGCTCGGTGCTTTGTGACAGCCTGGAGGGGTGGGATAGGGAGAGTGGGAGGGAGGGAGATGCAAGAGGGAAGACATATGGGAACATATGTATATGTATAACTGATTCACTTTGTCATAAAGCAGAAACTAACACACCATTGTAAAGCAATTATACCCCAATAAAGATGTTAAAAAAAAAAAAAAACTAGTTTTACTGTTTTTAAGAGGAAAAATTAAAAACCAAAAATTGTCCATAATCCCACCACCCAAATATCCCTTGTCAATATTTTTTAACTTTTTATTTTAAAATAATTTTAAACTTAACAAAAAATCTGCAAAAATAGTACAGTTTCCATATTTCCTTCACTCAGCTTCTCCTAATTTTAACTGACACAATCATAAGTATTACAATTAGCAAGCCAGGAAATTATCACTGGCTGAAGTGAACCAGAGATCTTATTCAAATCTCACCAGTTTTTCTCCTCATGTCCTTTTTCTGTTCCCGCACCCCACGCTGCATTTAGTTGTTGTGTCTCTTTAGCTTCCAATCAAAGACATTTCTTCAGTTTACACTTGTCTTTCACGATCTTGATACTTTTTCTGAGTACTGGTTAGCTTATTTGGTAGAATGTCCCTCAATTTGAGTTTGTATAATATTTTCTGATTATTAGTTTGAGGTCATACATTTTAGGCATATGACAGAATATCATAAAAGTGAGGCTCTGCCCTTCTCAGGACATTGCATCAAGAGGAACATAATATGAACATGTCTCAGAACTTATAATTACACGGTTAAGGCGATGGCTCTTGAGTCTCTCTCCTGTAAAATTACTATTTCTTCCTTTGTAGTTGACAAACATCTTGGGAGAGATACTTTGAGACTATGGTATTATACTATTTCTCCTCAACGTTTGCCCACTGATTTTAGCGTCCTTCCACAGGTCGTCCTTGCAACAATTACTATCATGGTGTTGCCCGGTGGTGATTTGGTATTTCCCTCATTCCTTCTATATATATTAATTGGAATTCTTCTGTAAAAAAAGAGCTGTCTCTTCTCCCCATTTATTTGTTCAATTATTTAAATGAGGATGGAGACCTGAATTTTTTTTTTATTCTTTAAGTCATAATCCAACATTATTGTTACCTTTTATGTTGCTCAAATTGTCCACTTTTGCCATTGGGAGCTCTATTAGGTGGGTTTCTGTTCCCTTTTGACAACACTTCATCTTTTTAATTAATTTTTTTTTATACTTCTTTGCTTTCAGATACTAGAAGATGCTCCAGGCTCATCTTGTATTACCTTGCTCCAGCCCTAGAATCAGCCATTTCTCCTGCAAGGAGCCTTGATTCCTTTTATCAAAAATGAGACTTAGACACCAAGATCTAGGCACTACACATGCTCATTGCTACTGGAGCATTATTGTTCCTTGGCCTTCTAAAGGTGTTCTGATTCCAACTCCAATTCCCCCATACTACCAAGCAATGCTCTGGCACCAGCTTGGTATCCTACCATTCAACTCAATTCTTACACTATCTTCCCAGAGATAGTGGCAGATCCCACAGGTTAAGGGCTCAGTCCCACAAGGCCACCCCACCCACTCTCCTCGGTCACCAATCACAAGCCTAGGTTATTACCTATGTTTCTGACCAACTGATTGTAGTTCAGAGGTTCCAACAACCCCCTCCTTCGGTTTGATTAATTTTCTAGAGCAGCTCACGGAACTCAGAGAAATATTTTACTTACTAGATCACTAGATTACTATAAAAGGATATAATTCAGGAACAGCCAGATGGAAAAGATGCATAGGGCAAGGTATGGGGATGCTACATGCCCTCTCCAGGTGCATCACTCTCCCCAAATTCCCACATGTTCACCAACTGGAAGCTCTCTGAACCTTGCCCTTTTGGTTTCTTATGGAGGATCATTACATGGGTATGATTAATTAAATCACTGGCATTGGTAACTGATTCAACCTCCAGCCCCTCTCCCCTCCCCAGAAGTCAGTCATACCCCTCATGGTTGTTTTCCTTGCAACCATCCCCCATCCTTAGGTCACCTCATTAATATAAACCCAGTTATGGTGGAAAGGGGCTTGTCGTGAATAACAAGACACCCATTTCACCTTTATGGCTCAAGCGATTTCAGGAACTGAAAACAAGAGACTAAATATTTATGACAAAAGATGCTCCAATTGCTCTTATCACTCAGAAAATTTCAAGGGTTTTGGGAGGTGAGAGCCAGAAACCCTGGATGAAGACCAAATAATATGAGAAATATATTTTGGTCATCTGAATGGCCAAATACATTTTTCTTATAAATTACAGTGTTGCAATCTCTAAGCAGACAGAGTTGGGAAATATGTGTTGTATACTAACCCATGCATATACGCTCATTTATATTTTTATCAATTCATCTGTATACATATTAAAAAAACATGAGTTCATACTGATCTTTCCAATTCCAATCCAACACTGTGATGTTGATTCTAGCCTTCCCCTTTTCCTTACTAACAATCTTTTTTTCCAACAGTGAGGAGCCTGGCTCTCATTATTAACAATATACTCACTTATTCAACCTTAGTATAAACATAAAGGGTTTAGTTACAGAATTGCTAAATTGTATTCCTATGACAAAAAGATTTACTAACTAAAGTATATAATTTGTATACAGTTCTTTCATCTCTAGCCTTAGAGCATCCCATCAAAATGCTTTGTTCCAAAGTCACCTAGGCAAGCTCTTGTTTCCCCCAGCCCCTTCAGAGTGGTTATGTTTTTCATTCGTAATACAATTAGGTTTATTTACTACTATTTGTATTCTACTTTGGGTTCACCCTCCAACATTTTGGTTGACTGTATACATGTATTTATTTTGAGAGGTATGTAAAACACTTTCCATAATTTTCTTTTTAATCCATTTAGAGATATAGATCTCTTTGCTGGGCACCTACCATGTGCCAAGGACAGTCTGGGTATTTTTATTACATAAGACTATAAAAACATAACATGCCATTTTAAAGATTAATATCTAGGTTATGAAACCTTATGCCAAGAAAAAAATTGATTTACCTTATCCACCAAAAGATGGTGCCCCCTGGGACCTCCCTAGAGGTCCAGTGGTTAAGACTGTGCTTCCACTGCAGGGGGGCACAGGTTTGATCCCTGGTTGGGGAACTAAGGTCCCGCATGGCTTTTGTGCACATTCCAATCACCTTAGGAACTTTTTAAAATCCTGGTGCCCAGCTCATCCCCCAGAACAATTAAATGAGGATGCCTGGGCATGGGAGTCAGGCATCCATAGTTGTTAAAGATCTCCAGGTGATTTCAATATGCAGCAAAGTTTGGGATAGAGAATGGTTACCAAAACGACCAAATATTTAGATCCTACCACAGCTCTAAAACTCTGCGAAATAAAAGTGATTATCTCTCCCTCCCTATCATAAATAGATTTTCAAAGACAAGGAGCTTTGGAATTCTTAGAGAAAGATATTATGTAAATACAGGCTACTATTATTGCGAGTTGGCAGGTGTCTAGGACATATAGTTTATTCTCTTTAATCATTCAAATGAGGCCAAATGTCCCAGGCGTGTGGAGTCAGCCCATCATTATGCCTAATGATGCCACTGAGGATCCAAACACAGGTGTTGTGAGCAGCAACAGGAGCGATCTTTGAGTTCCTTTCTACCACGGGGACACCCTTCAGCCGCACCTTTCAGCCAACCTCGTCGCCCCACCGCCCCCCCCATCCCCGAGGTCTAGGATCTGCCACTGTTCAGTTTGGGCTCAGCAACATGTATTGCAGAGCGAATGGTATTTTCTCCACTGACCGATGGGTATAAAAAGGAACAGACCTTACCCTTTTACCCAAGGCACATCTAGCCTCATTATACAAAATGAGGGTTTAATATTATTCCACTCATCTGAGTCTAATTCAACATCAAACGCACCCCAACCTAACAGCAAAGTTTAGAACTGCTGATATACCACACAGTAACCTCCTGAGTCTTGTTCTTTCTTCACCAGTAACTATAGCAATAAAAGGTTGGAAGGAGAGTATAAATATTTCAAGGCCAAAATAAATCTTTAAATGTTGAACAACCGGGTTACGTGATGGGTAAACTGGAAACTGGTCTTGAGATGGCAGCTTGTGGAACAATGATAGAAAGAGCAAAACCTTGGCCATTCCTCCCCATCAGTACAGCATTAGTGGATGTCAGCTTTGTAATAGCTTAACCGGCTAAAGCCAGCAGATGGTGTTTTTATGGCCCTATACAAACAGTATCAAGTCATTTTAACTCTTTCCCCATAACTCAGGTTTCCAATCCAGGCTGCACTTGTCCACCTCTCTCGTCCTCTGAGATGCTCATGAGGAAGAGTCCTAACATTTATTAAGCACCCATTATGCACTAGACACTTCTCATAGGGATTTATTAACCAACTGGGGTTAATACAGAGAACAACTACCAGCAGCAGAGCCAAGAGTTTGTGTTTGACTTCATGGCCGTGGCTCCTCCCACTATGGTCCTATCATTCTGAACCTCTATTTTCACTGATTAAATGCACAGGGAGGGCTTCCCTGGTGGCGCCGTGGTTGAGAGTCCGCCTGCCGATGCAGGGGACACGGGTTCGCGCCCCGGTCCGGGAAGATCCCACATGCCGTGGAGCGGCTGGGCCCGTGAGCCATGGCCGCTGAGCCTGCACATCCGGAGCCTGTGCTCTGCAACGGGAGAGGCCACAACAGTGAGAGGCCCGCGTACCGCAAAAAAAAAAAAAAAAAAAAATGCACAGGGACAGGGGAAAACAGCTGCAAACTGTTTGCTGAATGATTATCCTCATAGTCCATGACTAAAAGCATCCGAATCAGTATGGCTTGTTCCTATTTGAAATTATTACCACTGTGAGTTTCTCACGTGTTATTTGATATATTGGTTTTTCTGTTTTACACTTGTAAGAAATATTGTCTCTTCAGATATGAAACTTTATCATCGACTTCTTCCAATCCAATTAATTTTGCCATGCATTGATTAAACTCTTATTTAAGCATTTCAGCATTTTAAAACACAGTTTTCTAATAGGTAAAGTCATGACTTTCATTCAAAATCGTATATGTCTAAGATTTTATTCAACTAATTAATTAATGAGTGAACAAGTGAGATATATATAGCCAATTTAATAAATGAATGTTAAGACAAGTTTGCTGGGTTACATACAAAATTGACTAATGCCTTACAGGGCAATATTCCATAACCTCTGGGGTTATCCCTTCCAATAGACCGGTATTATTTGCATCTCTACTGGACAAAAATTGACAGGTTAACCTATGCCCATATACAATTGTAAAACAGAACAGTCAACAGAAAATCAAACCCAGACCTGGGCTTAAACACACTGTGATATCTTTTGCTTGTTTCCAAGTTTTTGATAATTTGTTGGACAGTGTTTAAGACACTAAAGTAGAAGAGGTATGTATATACAGTGACTAGGAAGGTCAAATCACATTCTGCAATGCCCTACAGGGGCTCAAAACTTGGATACATTCATAACTTGAAAGGCATCTATAAGTAATGTAGTATAAGTTGTACCTATTTGTGCTGAAATAAATCAAAGTTAGGGGAAGATTATTATAAGCTGAGTTAATTAAGGAAAGACAGCATCTTGGAAAAGGAAGGCATCTTTTGAGCAGAGCTTGATAGAAATTGTAGGATGTGGTTTAATGAAGATAAAAAAGCAGAGGGATCCAGATCAGCATTAAAGGTAAGCTCAGAGATGAATCTGTTCAACACTGGTTCACAGACTTGACAGCACACTGCTTTCACACTGCTTTCACCTGTGGAGTTTTTTAAACTCCTGCTGCCCAAGCTGTACCCAGGCCAATTAAAATCAGCATCTCTACTGACCCGAACATCAGTAGTTTGTGAAGCTCCCCGGGTGATTTCAACGGGCAGCCACGGCCTCTGAAGTGTGGCGCACAGACTGGCAAAACCAACAGCACCTAGGACTTTGTTGGATCGCTAGGCTTTCAGCATCCCCTCCCCCATCTACTCAAACAGAATCTGCGCACCAACAAGATCCCAGGTGATTCACCACACATCGAAATTGGAGATGCTTCAAGATACTCTGCTGCCATTCCCACCATCCCTGACTTAGGAACCACCTGGAGCATTTGATTAACATGCAGCAGTTCCAGGCACCTCCCTTACGGAGTTAGGGATTCAGAGGTAGAGTCAATAGAAGATGGGATTTAACAAGGGATCCTTGACGTTCTTATCAGAAGTTTGGGAAACGCTGCAAGTAGTTCCTCATTTGCAGGTTGGTCGATAGCCTTGACTATCAGACTGAAGGAGATTTAGCTTGATCTGACAGTGGTTCTCAACTCTAGTTATGCATAAAATTACCAAAAGATGCTTTTCAAAATACAGCTATCTTCACCCCACCCCCAGAGACTATTTGGTCTGGGTTTAGGCATAGGTGTTTTTGGTTGGTTGGTTGGTTGATTTTGTAGCACGCTAGCCAATTCTAATTTATATTCAGAATTGAAAAATCACCGTTAGGAAGCTACCTCCTCTTGAAGGAGGGACAAATGTGATGAAAGTGGTATTTTAGGAAGTGTTATCTGACAATAAAATATAAACTACAGATTAGGTATTTAAAAAATCTAAAGAAACCGCCTAGCTAGGTTGTAGTGATCAAGTACTGGGGATAGTGTTGGAATGGACAGGAAAGGTCTATAAGCGCAAAGATCAGAAAAGATTACTAACTAATTAGGACTACAGAATGGAGAAAATATGGAGGATTACAGAAACATGCCTACAAGACTGTGGAAAAGGGAAGGAGTTGGGGTAGAATCAGCCCCAAATTGGAAACTTGGCAAAGGGAATTAATGGGGGGGGTGGGTAAATGGTTAATTTTACATGTTACCTTGACTGAGCCATGGGGTGCCCAGATATTTGGTCAAACATTCTGGTTGTTTCTCTGAGGGTTTTCTGGATGAGATTAACTTTTAAATTTGTAGACTGAATAAAGCAGATTGCCCTCCAGGTCTCATCCCATCAGTTGAAGGCCCGAATAAAACAAAAAGCCTCACCCTCCCCTGAGCAAGAAAGAACTCCCCCTGCCTGACTGGACTTTGGTCTTTTCTTGCCTTCAGACTCAAATTGAAGCACTGGTTCTTCCTGGGTCTCAAGCCTTCTGGCCTTCAGACTGGAACCACACCATCAGCCCTCCTGGGTCTCCAGCTTGCTGACTCTTAGGACTTATCAGCCTCCATAGCCACGTGAGCCAATTCCTTATAATAAATCATATTTGTAAAATACATTGGTTCTGTTTCTCTGGAGAACCCTGACGAATACAGTGGGTAAACATATTGTGTTCAGTTTTAGACACAGTGGTTGATTCTTAAAAGCAAGTGTGGAAATAAACGAAGATTAAACAAATGAGACAGATGTGATTTCTTCAGAGCTTGCTATAGCAAGGGAGTCAGCCACCATTACCTGCACTTGGCTGAGAACTGAAGACAGACAGGGTAGTAGGAAAGAAAAAGAAGGCTTAAGGTATGCCCTCACTGGAGGCTGCTGGCTAGGGAGGCTGAGGGTCTTCTAACTAGAAGCAGGTCTGAGAAGCATATTTGTCTTTCTCTGGTTGGTTCCTAGTTGGAGACAGGGGCCAAAATTAAGGAAGCTAGGGGACTTCCCTGATGGTCCAGTGGTCAAGACTCTGCACTTCCACTGCAGGGGGCATGGGTTTGATCCCTGGTTGGGGAATTAAGACCCCACATGCCATGTGGCACAGCCAAAAATAAAAAAATTAAGGAAGCTTGCAGTCATTGACCAAGTCCTGATTATTCTGAGCCAACTGCTGCAGAGCTTGTGGGTCAGAGTTCTATTGTCATATACGGTTTGGCCCTTGTCCGTTTATATATTCACTCTCTCATATGCTACATGAATGCCCTACTATATCAGGTCCCTTCTTCCCAGATTTTTTTTTTAATGAAGTTTTTCATCTAGTTCAACATATTCAATACTATTTGGCCACATCCACATTCACATTTAGATCTTTCTAGGACTTACTGAGGATTCTGGAAGAGGGGAAGTGCTTCAAAATGTAGGTTTTATTATCTGTCGACAAGGCCAACAGATCAGGAGACAACTGCCGTTGAAAAGGTAGTGTATTACACCTACAGATTCCAATAGCTGGGGCCATGGCACTCCATGGGGGGTGCTACACAGGAAAGCACAGGAATTGGTCAAGAGCTTCCGGGGTGGGCAGACCTGGGCAAGTGCCTTTATTGTGGTTTCTCCAGGAAGGAACAGGCAAACCAGAGTAAAGAGGTTTAGAATTAGCTTGTTTAAAGAATCTCAGGAGGCTCTGAGCCATAGGGACTGTCCCTAGGGGTGGGGTACATAACACTGAGGTGACCGGGGCAGGAGAGCAGGAGTCCTGAATGTGACAGCCTGGTACAGGAGGAGGTATGGGCTCTGGATTAGTTGGTCTGCATTTGAAAGGCAGACTTGAGGGAGAACTGTTCACTGTGTTAGGAGCTGGCTAGCCCCGGAAGGGGCAGTTCCTCCAGGGTCAGCAAGTCCCTGGATATCAAAGCATCAAAATGCAAAAAAGTTAAAACATGGCTAATGCAGAAAACCTAATTAGAAATAGAAATTCAGAGCCCCCATTCTCTATAAACTGCCAACAGCACAACAGTTATGACAGCCGTTAGAAATGCTTAATGTGACATTTCAAACGACAAGAGCACTTGACACCACCATGACTCATCTGGGCTTTGTGCCTGGGGTATTAATAGTAATACTGAGACACAAAGACCAGCAGCCCCCAACGAGTAAGGCTTTAGCATAAAGTCTTTCATTTCTGAGCTTTCCCCTTTCAGAATAAACCAAGGACAGACCTCTGTTTTCCCTGGCAGCTGGGACACTTGAGAGCTGCTTAGACCCTTGCTCATCCATCATATCCTTCTCCATGGCCCTGGAGGTGGTGAAAACATTGTTTTGCACTGTTTCTGCAACACCCCAAGGATTTTCCATTAAGGTAACACTTCCCTTGGTCCTTTATAAGTGAGAGTGAGGGCTGGCACACAGCTCATTTACCTGATGCTCTTTTTTTTTTTTATTTTTTTGATGCTTAGGAGATTAGCATTCCTCTTAGGACATGTTTAGAAGAATTCCCTATAAAAAAGGGCAATGAACTCTTCCCTGCAATGGGATGGAGGGCACTGAGCAAACTCTTGGACTCAAATAGGCTTGGATTTGGATGCTAATTCTGTGTAGCCCATGGCCTGACTGCTCTTCATGTGGCCAAGCATAAAAACCCTGTTTTCTTTTCTAAAATCACTAATTATTTTATAGTATAGTAGACTGTGCTTGTCTGATTCCTCCCATCAGTTAAAAAGCTCCTTGACGGTACAGATTAGATCTTAAATTCATCCTTTTTACCCCCTAGCCTGACCTTAAGGAATATTTTTTAATTTGCAGTGCATTATACAACCCAGCTGCCTCTGGGACACTTAAAACTCTATTGTCCTTCTGGCTAAGGGACAGGTTGCCTTGCTCCCAGCAAACAGGAAATAAGAGAAAGAAATCCCCAACCTCAGAAAAGGGACTGAGTGAAGGAAAGGAACCAATAATAGTAACAGCAACAACTTTTATTGGGCCTGATGTGTGCCAGGCACGGCTCTCAGCCCTTTATGTGGATTAACTACCATCACTGAACCTCCCTGGAAACAAATCTCCCAGTCACCCCTGTGGACCATATTTAAGTTTGAATCAAAAATCTGTTCTTCAGTCTCTTATGCCCTCCAGACCAGCTAGCACATTTACTGTTTTGACATTTCCACAAGAAGCCAAATTACAACTTGGAAGTTGCATGGTGAGCAAGGAATCCCAGTAAGGGAGGTAGATGCACGCTCAAATGATGGATGCCGCTAGGCACAGTTGTCTGATGCCTCCATATCCCTCAGAGGAATTTTCCCACCCAGACACCCAAGCAGCACCCATCTCGCAGTGGCAATTTACTCGAGTTGTAGACAAAGCTTTTAAGAAAAATATTATCTGAGATGCTTGTGTTACTGACTGTGGAACCTGAAAAGGAGCGGGCAATACCAAGCCTCAGAATTAAATCTGATTACTTTAGTCTATAGTTCCAACAAAAATTGTTTCAACATTTAGTCAACATGTGCTGGCATGTTCTAAGTGCCAGGCGCCATGCTATAGCGATAAACAAGGCAAGAACTCAGCCGTCAGGAGCCTCAGAATTCAGCAGGAAGCAGACATGTTGGCTGGCAGTTACGATGCAGGGTAGTGTTGGATGTAACAAAGGCTTGTTCTAGATACAGTGGGAGCTCAGGACAAAGGGCCTAGCCCTGCCTAAAGGTCAAGAAAACCTGCACAGAGGCCAAGGAGCTTAAGCTGATCCTACTTCAGTATCTGATTTTCACAATGAAAGAAAATGCATTTTTATGATTATATATTACCAATAATACAATCATATAGAGAACAGCTGTTAGTCTTGTGGTATGTTTCTGTTTAATTTTATACATTAAGATTTGTACATACAAATTTGGAATCACACAGTGACATGCGGCTGTCACTTAGCATGATAGCATGAGTTGTTCTCATGTGATGTAATAAAAATACATTTAAAAAAAATCTGTTCTTGCTCATTTCTAGGCTTCTTTGTATATTGTAATTCCTTTCTTAGAAGTCCCTTTGAAAAAAAATGGCAATCACGCCTAAAGAAACACACAAAAACCAAGTCTTTCTTTGTTTGCTCCGTTTTTGTTGTTCACCTGACAGGAGTGAAGACAGATGAAGAGCCAAAATGATCCTGAGGACTGAGTGTGGGCTGGAGACAAGGAGAAGGGAGTAGTGTCCCAGGCGACAAAGGCTGGGGATGCAAAGAAGCAGGCCTGGATCTGAAGAGCCCCTCCAGGGCGGTATTGCCCTCAGGCTTCACCCCTGCCTCCTAGATCTAGCAGGTCGTGATGATGTTTTTGCTGGTAGAAATGCCTGGCCCCTTCCTATCTACACTAATGTTCTTCCCGTTCCTAAACTGGACCATAGCAAGAGGGAAAGGGAAAATAATCTTTTGAGAGTGCAGTGCAGATCTGAACTAAGCGATTCAGCCTCCTGTCAGTGCTTTGCTTTAGCAGGGAAGTGCTTTGCAAGCAGTGCCTGGTTCAGCCTCATGGCAGCATCGCAAGGTAAGTGTGTAGTATGATTCCACTTAATAAGATGGAAAGCAGAGGGGCATACTGCAATCTGAATGATTCTGCCAAAGTCAGAGGCTAGGCCTGAGTGCCTGAGGTGGAAACAGGGCTTTGAAAGTCTTATATCTATGTTTGAATTTCCTACACGTGGGAACGTGGATTTAGTACTGAATATTATACTTGCCAACTGAAGTTCTTTAAAATCAGTACAATGTAAATCTGTCATTTCACACACTGATACAACCGTCGTGTACCCTTTCCACCAAGAGTATCCACCTGTGCCTCTTGGTCAGTGTCACAGGATGAGATTCTTTAAATATTCGGCACCTCCACACATCCTATTCCATCAGTCCTGCTCTATCAGGAGGTTAAGAGATACAAAGGTGGCCACAGTATGGAGTATTTAATATGACAGAGATTTCTCATATCTCTGGATTCCCTTGCTGCCCCTCCTGGTGCTGTGGCTAACCCAAGCTGGCACCTTCAATAAAACAAAATATTTCAGTGGCACAACAAGTATCTCGGTTAATAGCTTAAAATTTGTACTTGTTTTTCCCACACAAGGTGCTCAGTAAGCCTCACAAAAAGAAATCCTTTAACCTATTACAAAAACTCAGTCAACAGAAGCAAATGGTAGCCCTTTGACAGAACCCAGCATGGAGCAGAAAACTGTATTCCCAATTCCTAGAGATTTAGCTGAAATGAAACATAGTATGCAGGAATGGGGTGACAGATATCAGAAGACTGGTGTTTGACAAGAGACGTAAATGGTCTGCATTCTCTATAAGGCAATAAAAGCTGTTTTAATTCTGATCCAGAATTACAGACGTTCTCTATCTGCAAATCATCATCACCACCTTTAACATCATTCTCACCAGACGTCATCTGCACTCTGTGTTGGACACTGAACAAAGGACCTGGGTCCCAGTTTTGTGGGATCTTACCATCTTTGCTTTGCTACACTGACACGTATAGACCTAAAAATACATCAAGGCAGAAAAACGTGGAACAGCATAAGCAATTACAGGAATACAAATTTAGGATCAAAAGACTTGAATGATGGAGGTTGAAGACAGAATTATGAAATTCCATTTTCAGACTAATAGTACCAAATGTACAGGATGAGTGAATACTGAAACCCACAGCTGATTATCCAGTGTTGCCATATATATATTCAGAAGAGTAGCATCAAAACATCTAAATGACAGACTGACTGGCCTGGATTTCATCCAAACATGTCACTTTGAAAATCAGTTTTTCAAAGAAGATGATGTTTCAGGGGCTCTTAAAATGCTGGAAAGAAAAAATGATTAAGACTAACATCCACAAAGCAAACTGGAGTCAAGTTTTCAGGTTAATCAATGTTTATATCAGTGTAAGTAATAAAGCCATATTTGTCTAGTTCTGTTACCTGCCCAAGGGCACTACTGTCCTTACTGACCAAAGGAAAACAGAAGGGCCAGAGGTGCATCTAGCTTCACCTTGCTCAGCTAGAGCTACCTACCAAGGTGGACATTTAGTAAGATCCAATAGAGTAGGGGAGGGTATGCGGAAAGGAGCACAGCACAACATAGATCTGGTCCACGATGCATTCCCTGCTGTTACCAGGACAGAAATAATCCAGTCACCCCTCTGCCAGAGCAGTCTCTATATGCACCCACACACATACACACACCATACACATCATACACGTTAAATTTCTGGGTTTCGGTCCCAAGCAAGAGCAGCTAAATGGAGACGGGTGACTCTGTGGACATTTTTAATTTTCTGGCTGTCCACACTCCAGGCTCTTCACTTCCTAATATACTCAAAGGAAGTATACGTAAGGCCCCCACTGTGTCATAGACACTACCCCCACTGCGGAAGCTGAAGCAGCCAGAGCCTCCCTTCTTTCCACCCCTGCACAACCTAAAGTGGACAAATAACTTGGGGCAGGCTGATTGAGTGCTCCCAAAACACAGACTCTTAAGTGAGCGTCACAAAGATGTCGGAACAGCAGAAGTCATTCTTTATGGCAAAAGTAGCAGCAAGAAGCAGACTAGATTGCCTTCCTGCTGGATCAGGAGCTCACTTCCTGTTCTCCCAAGCTCACTCTGTTCCTCCCCATCTTCCAAGCCCACTCCTTGAGACTCCTCTTCAATCTGAGAGACGCTAATATCCTTCCAATAAATGTTTTTTTGGCCTACACTAGCAGAGTTGGTTTCTGCTACTTGCAGCTAAGAATTCTGACAGCATTACAAATTCTGGAATCTCCCACAATACCCCTCTTGAACCTTGCCCAGCCTGGCAAGAACCATTCCTGATGGCAGCTCTCCATGCCCGGGCTCCCAGCTGTGTGGGAGCAACTTCACACCAACAGCAAGCTCCCTAATTTCTTTCTCCATATTTCTTTGCCTTCCAATTCCTTTTCTGATGTACTTAATGCCTGAGAGATTTCTCTAAACTCTACCACTTGCTCCAAACATTCCTGCAACATAGAAGTCTTAGGAAATGATCTTTAGGAGACATTAAGGAGTTTGTAAACTGGACAAAATGCAAACTTTTCAATGTTTTAAATTCAGTGCATTCTCATCATGTACCAGAGCTGTTTTATTTAGTTAGATTTTCAGGGAATCCAGCTTCTATTTGTCAGGTTGACGGTGTTACTGCGTCCCTCTCTCACTGAGATGTTCAGAGTCTTAATTAGATAGTGAGTGTAAAGGGCTTTGACAGCATCAGATGAAAAGTGCTAATGAAATCCCTAGGGAATTTCTTCATTTTTTTGGCTCAAAAGACACAAGAAAATTAGAAAGCTTTAACAATCAAGTTAAGGTTTACAAGTAAACTTTTGGGGTTTTTTTATGTGTCTTTGTGTGGTATGGTACAAAGATTGAACTTGTTTTTTTGTGTTAATTTTTATTCTCCTAACTGTAAATAAGAGAGTCATGTTGAACCCCCCTGGCGGGACACATTAAATTTAAGTTCTCTGTGATGGGTCTGTGGGATGTAAATAACCAAATTATTGTCTGCGGATCTAGAATGTTTTGAGCAAAGGGGAAACCTGCCCAGACTCATGTATTTAGTTAACACTTCTAAGGGGAAATCTGGGATCCAAATTTTAGCAGAGTTATGAAAGGAAACACCCCCTAAAATACACATCTCCTGCGTAGGGGGTCCCTTCCCTGAGATGGAGACAATATTCATTTGTTTCTTCGAGTTTGGACTTGGGGTTAATTTAATTACTTCTCAGGAAGCCAAATCCTCTGCTTTGAGGCAGACAAATGATGATAGAGTAAACAGCTGTGTGCGTGGACCAAAAGCCTTTTCGTTTAGGAGGAAAGGATGCGTGGAGAGGCAGTACTCTCCACGGGGCCCAACTCCACAAACAGTGACACTCACACACCCCAGGGAGGGAGGCAGAGGTTGACCCTGGAGTTAGGTGGGAGTAGCAGACTGGTGTGCTTGCCTGGCTGAGGGTGAGGCCGGATTAGAGTGAAGGGAAACCCAGCAGGCCCGACACAGCCGCCTTTCTAGGGAAGCTTTTTTTTTTTTTTAATTTACTTACTTACTTATTTATTTATGGCTGTGTTGGGTCTTTGTTTCTGTGAGAGGGCTTTCTCTAGTTGCAGCGAGCGGGGGCCACTCTCCATTGCGGTGCACGGGCCTCTCACTATCACGGCCTCTCTTGTTGCGGCGCAGAGGCTCCAGATGCGCAGCCTCAGTAGTTGGGGCTCACGGGCCCAGTTGTTCCGCGGCATGTGGGATCTTCCCAGACCAGGACTCGAACCCCTGTCCCCTGCATTGGCAGGCAGATTTTAACCACTGTGCCACCAGGGAAGCCCCTCTAGGGAAGCTTTTGAAATGCAAAGCAATGCAAAACCCAATCTCTCCTTACATCCCAAACTGTTCACAACTACCCTTTTTCCACTTCTTACCTTGTAGAAAAGGTTGGCTTAAAAAAAAATCTTTGATTCCATGATTGAAAACAATTCCAAAGAACTCATTTAGGGAAACTGGAAACATATACGTGCAGTATATATTTGGAAAAAGACATGTTGGTCTCTTTTAAATACTGCCACGTATTTTCACAAGAAAAACAAATATTTATTTGTTATACATAATAAGGTGTTATTTCAAATCACTGAGGGAAAGATAGAGCTGGGACAACTGGCTATCTTTCTGGAGAAAGTAAATCTGAATCCCTATAGGGCTCTTTGTACCAAAATACATTCTAGATGGATCAAATATTTCAATACAGTTAATAATATATATTTGTAAAAAGAATTAAGTGAATTTTGTTTATAATCTTGAATGGCAAAATCCTTTCTAGACATGACACAAAATTCAGAAGCATAAAAGAAAAGACTGGTAACTTTAACTACATGAAATGTTAAATTCTTTGTGACCAAAATACAAAGTCAAAAGATGTGACAAATATGGACAATTTTTAACAAATGTGGTAAACAGGTAATGTCATGAGGAAATTGAGATTCCTTACAAATCCATAAAGAGAGAAAGACAGAAACAATCTAATAAGAAAATCAGTAAAGGACCTGAGCCAGTAGTTCACAGAAAGTGAAATAAGATAAAATAGCTGCTAAATTTGGAAAAGGTTGAAACTCACTCATAATTAAAGAAACACAAATTTGACAAAAAATCAGTTTCTATTATCCTACCAAAGATGAAAGGTTTTGCTAATCCTCAGTGTTACCAAGGATGTGAAGAAATGGACATTCACACACACTACTGGTGAGACTCGGAATTGGTGCAATTTTTGAAAGGCAACTGGCAAGATCTAATAAACTTACACCTCTAGAAATTTATCCCACAGATATACAAATATAAACATAAGTAGATATTTGATACAGCATTATATGTAATAATCAAGATTCTGGCAGCATCTGTA
Organism: Monodon monoceros; assembly: GCF_005190385.1. Lineage (NCBI taxonomy): Eukaryota > Metazoa > Chordata > Mammalia > Artiodactyla > Monodontidae > Monodon > Monodon monoceros. The sequence continues at coordinate 152,974,381 of NW_021703778.1, read as the reverse complement.
TAGCCATCAATAGAGAACTGGTCAAATAAATTACGGAAAACCTCTACAGTAGACTGCAGCCATTATAAAGATTGGGGTAGATCTATACGTACTACTATAAAAAGATATTCAAGATAGATAGTTAACTACACAAAGGCTAGTTGCAGAAACATGGGTGTAGTATGACCTCACTTGTGAAAATAACAATGTGCTTGAGAATCAGGTTCACTGGACATTTCTGCAAAGAACCATAGGAAACTTCTAATAGTGCTTTGGCTCTGAATAGTGGGAATTTCATTCTTATTTTCACTCTTTTGTACTCTTTTCATTTTTACCATGGACTGGCTTTATTTTTACAATGAAAATCCAGTTTTCAAAAATAAAAATAAACAGGGGCTCATCTACCACTTAAAATTAGTTAAATCAAAAGTTTTACTTGGGCTTCCCTGGTGGCACAGTGGTTAAGAATCTGCCTGCCAATGCAGGGGACACAGTTTCGAGCCCTGGTCCGGGAAGATCCCACGTGCTGCAGAGCAACTGAGCCCGCGTGCCGCAATTACTGAAGCCTGCGTGCCGCAACTACTGAAGCCCACGTGCCTAGGGCCCGTGCTCTGCAACAAGAGAAGCCACCGCAATGAGAAGCCCGCGCACCACAATGAACAGTAGCCCCCACTCACCGCAACCAGAGAAAAGCCTGCATGCAGCAATGAAGACCCAACACAGCCAAAAATAAAATAAATAAAATAAAATATTTTTTTTAAAAGAAGCTCTATAAAAAAAAAAAAGTTTTACTCAACAAATATATCCTGAGGGTGGAATATCAATCAAACTCTGAGGATAGAAAGATGTCTACAATGCCAGCCCTGCCCTCCAGGAGCTTCCCTTATGTCTAGAGAGGTAGAGAGAGAGCCAGGCACCCAAATAAGTAATTGCCCACCTAGATGAGTGTGGTAGGAAAGACCCCATCCTTTGAGATACCCAATGCTTTCTCAAGCAGGACTCCAGAGCAGCTCACACTGGACTCACTCAGACAAACCACAGCCTTTCTTGTGATCTCACCAGAAAGCAGAATAAAACCCCCAGGAGACGGGGTCTTCCCAGCTCCTCCAGGAATTGGAATCTAGCCACCCTTTGAAAAGACTCTGTCAGTCACTCAAAACATTAACCTTTGGAACTCATCTCTCAGATGGCCTGGGTCAAGGGATCCAGCTCTCAAATATGAGCCCACTCTCCACAGCAACCGCAGGTCAATTATGCCTTAGCTACGGAGCAATGACAAGGAAAAGGGAGAGTGAAGTCCTGAGCCTTTTGTGACGGCAGAGGGGTCTCAGCTATGGCTGTGTAACAAGAATTATTCGCAAAGCACCATTGCCCCCTCCTCTACCCCACTTGCGTGCTAACACCCAGCTTGCCAAAAGAGCTTGTTGGATAGTTATAAGGAATCACTCAGAAGGTGAGTGATTCCCCGGCTCCCCACACTTCTGAATGGCAGGACTCTAAAGTCTGCGTTCCTCCCCACGTGGCCCTGCTCTCAGGGGTCAAGGAACCATCCAGTATATAAAGACCAACCTGGCCCTTCAGAGGTCTGGGCCCCACGTGGGCCTTCCACCCGCAGCTCCTGGTGAGCACACACTTTGCTGCGAAGATCAGCAGATGGGACTGGTGAGGTGGTGTGGTCTGACCCTGCTGGGAATACGGCCTGTGCAAAGATACAAATCAAAAGATTTCATGTACCGGGGCAGAAACTAAAGATGAGGAAACTTCCGCTAGGTTGGGCAGAGGAAAACATCAGCAGCCCAAGTGAGCACAGCTTTCAGAAACAACCTTAGACTCTTTTCCTTCACACTATGTTATCTCCACAGGCCTCTGGGAGGGCCCCCTCTACGTGACGAGCATGGAGTACCCCCCGCCTTCACGACCACTACCCAGAGAGCCACACAGAAATACTGTGAATGCCACAAATCAAGTGGGCAGGGTCAGCAGAGAAGTTCTCACTACTCTCCACCACCAGCACAGCAAAAACCCCTCAACAGGTCAAGACAGAAGACTGGAGAGAGGGAATCAAAGACCTGATCTTCTGTACCAGTGTAAGCAGACCTTGGACAAATCATAGTTTCTCTGGGACACAGTCACCTAATCTGCAAAATACAGCCTGCCTTACAAGCTATCAGGGTAAACTGAGACATTAGTGAATAAGCTTCATGAATGGAGTATCATATTAGCATCTACCCCTTGCTCCCAGGTAGCTGACACATACACTCCCTACCCTGGGAAACAGGAGCAAACCTCTCTCGGATATCATGACTTCATAGTCCAGAAGCAGGGAAATGCAGGATGTTATTCCTGCAGAATTTCTGTGCAAATTTTATATCTGTTTTTAACTTTGGGGGAGGCTCAGCAAATAATAAAAGAGAGAAAAGAGACTTATTTTACATTTGTCCTCAAAGAGAGAATAAATAAATTTCACAATTATTATTTAATTTTTCAACAGGGAATACCAAGTAAGGGGAGAGAGGAGTGTTACTGTGGCAGGATGCTGTAATAGCGTGGTGGTAAGAGCCTCTATAGTTTCTACTTCATAGGCTGCAGGAAGCACTTCAAAGATGCCAAGCACCTAGGAAGCACTTATACCTGCTCTATTATACATGGCCCCATTTTGTGCTGGGGAAAATGTGGCAGAGGTGATAACTTCCTCTTTCAGGCACAAGAAAGTGGAGCAGTTGCCAGAGAAAGGATGATCCCCGTCTCTCTCTCTCAAACCTACCCTTTTCTTTCATTTTCTACAGCATAGGGACAAAAACCTCCTTACTGGTCTCCCTATCTCCTTGTCCTGCTCCAATCCTTCTTTATGGTTTTTTAATCATGTCTCTCTACTTCTCAAAGGTCAGGTCAAAACTTACATTTTCCAAAATATACTCCACTTCTACTTAGCATTTATAAACGCAGGTAGGGCCCTTCCCTCAGGCCTCTTCTATTCTCGGGCCCCACCCACTCTCAGGCCCCTCCTACTTTCAGGCCCCACCCACACTGAGGCCCCTCCTATTATCAGGCCCCACTCACCCTCCAGCCCTTCCCACTTTGGGATCCTCCCACTCAGAGGGGTACCTACTCTTTTCCTTTATGGTTCTGAACCAAGGCGATAACAAATTTCACCTTTATTTTCCACAACGTGCTGGAGACCAGGCTGTAGTATTTAACATGATTTTATTTTAGGTTCAGAGATAAAAATCAGATGCACAGAACAAATTGCAACTCCTAGATTTGGCCATCTGAAGGATTCCAAGCCCAGCCCCTTCTCAGAAATCCCCCATGGATTTCTCTTCTCAGCAGGTCATCTTCCCTCTACCTTCTAGAGTGGTTCCAGCATGTCTAGGCTAGTCCATGACCAGGACTGGAGAAAAAATCCAGAGACGCCCCAGCTGAAGCCCTGCCATCTAAGAATTCGTTTTCTGCTGTTACTCAGGACTAATGAAAATGGAAATATTTACTCTCTCCAAAAGAATCCCATCTCTACCCAGTAGGATGGCCTTGACCCCCAGTCACCAACAGGAAGGCTGTTCCAGAGCTGAGTCTGAAGAACATGCAGCATTAAAGATACAGTCTGGGATGCACTTCCCCATCTTAATCCAGCTCCTTTCTTATTGCCTTGCTCCAGTGCAAGGTAAAGATCACTCTTGCTGTCCTTCCTGCCCCCTTCCAGTCTCCCTATCTCCACAAGAACAAGTAACGCTCTTTAGCCATAGCCCATTCTAAATTATTACACAGAAAAGAAGGATTTTTCTAAAAGAAAGGGTCTTCGGAGATGCAAGAAGCTGACAACATAAACATTAGTTCCTCAGAGCCACAGCCTCTCAAACACATTTTCTGATTATGATGTGCATTACATTTACCTAATAAAATTGTATATTTGTGTTCTTTCTAGAACAAAGAAATAGGCTACCTTCAAAAGTGTACTCCAGTCATTATTTCGTGCTAGAGAGAAAATTGCTTGGAGCTTGAAATGCAGGTTTATCAGCTTTTGTCACTCCCCTCTAAGTTTTGAGACTCTTAGGCAGATTTCAGCCAAGACTCAGATCACAGTACTCCGTGCTTCTCATCTTGCCAGGTTTCTCTGCTAAACGGAAGCACAGAGCTCAGGAATGACAACTCAGACCTGACCTTACTGCAGCTGAATATCTGTTTTCCTCCCCACAACTTGCTCTATAGATTGTTGCTTTTTCAGTCTGCAAGTGATAACTGAACTTCCTGAAAAACCCAAACTTAGCCTCTTCAGCTAGAACTTCCTATTTTACCCTACGTAGAGGTTCAGAACAAGCCTCCCCCAAATGTGTCACTTTTGTATCAGAATTACTTTGAGCTAAAGGCAATTGAGACCTCATGGATTCAGGAGAAACTACTGCCTCTCCCGTAACTACCTAGAAGAATTTAAATTGGGGATTTTTCCCAGAAAAGAGTTATTACTGGAGATAAATTTATCTAAGTGGCCCCATCTATATGGCAGGGCAAACAACTAATTACCAAACAACTACTTTTCTTCTTATCGTCCTGTGACTGGCCCTCCTGTCCTTGGAAGTCCCAGGCCCCTTTCCCATTCCTTAGCTCAGGATGGCATATATACCTCATTTTATCTTTCTTTCTCTCACCCTTTCATGCATGTGAGGTCTCTGACCCTCTTTATGTATGTGGGATTCCCTTATGGATAGAATTAAATTTGATTTTCTCCTATTAATCTGTCTCAGATCAATTTAACTCTTAGACCAGCCAGAAGAAACTAGAAGTGTTCTTTCCCTAGAAGGGTAAGTTTTCTTCCTCCCCAACACCTACTTTAGAGCACATAAAGTGTCTGATGATACCAGCCTTTGATATTTCCAAACATTGGGAAGGGCAAAGTCTTCCTGTCCCCAAAGCAAAATGCCTTATATAAATGAACAATCTCGCCCTAGGCAAAGTTCCTATTTTGACACGAATTTTATAGAAGTCGGAGGGGAAGGCCTCAAAACACAAATGAGCAACTTTTTTAAAAGCTTTCAGAATCTAACGTAAATTTCATTAAGAAAAGTAATGGGGAGGCTTCCGGGAAGATGGCGGAAGAGTAAAACGCGGAGATCACCTTCCCCCCCCACAGATACACCAGAAATACATCTACACATGGAACAACGCCTACAGAACACCTACTGAACGCTGGAAGAAGACCTCAGACCTCCCAAAAGGCAAGAAACTCCCCCACGTACCTGAGTAGGGCAAAAGAAAAAAGAAAAAACACAGACAAAAAGATAGGGACGGGACCTGCACCAGTGGGAGGGAGCTGTGAAGGAGGAAAGGTTTCCACACACTAGGAAGCCCTTTCGCGGACGGAGACTGCGGGAGGCGGAGGGGAAAAGCTTCGGAGCTGCGGAGAACACAGCCACAGGGGTGCGGAGGGCAAAGCGGAGAGATTCCCGCACAGACGATCGGTGCCGACCAGCACTCACCAGCCCGAGAGGCTTGTCTGCTCACCCGCCGGGGCGGGCGGGGCTGGGAGCTGAGGCTCGGGCTTCGGTCAGAGCACAGGGAGAGGACTGGGGTTGGTGGCGTGAACACAGCCTGCAGGGGGTTAGTGCGCCACGGCTAGACGGGAGGGAGTCCAGGGAAAAGTCTGGACCTGCCGAAGAGGCAAGAGACTTTTTCTTCCCTCTTTGTTCCTGGTGCGCGAGGAGAGGGGATTAACAGCGCTGCTTAAAGGAGCTTCAGAGACGGGCGCGGCTGCGGCTAAAAGCGCAGACCTCAGAGACGGGCATGAGACGCTAAGGCTGCTGCTGCCGCCACCAAGAAGCCTGTGAGCGAGCACAGGTCACTATCCACACCTCCCTTCCAGGGAGCCTGTGCAGCCCGCCACTGCCAGGGTCCCGTGATCCAGGGACAACTTCCCCGGGGAGAACGCACGGCGCGCCTCAGGCTGATGCAGCGTCACGCCGGCCTCTGCAGCCGCAGGTTCACCCCGCACTCCATGCCCCTCCCTCCCCCCGGCCTGAGTGAGCCAGAGTACCCGAAGCGGCTGCTCCTTTAACCCCGTCCTGTCTGAGCGAAGAACAGACGCCCTCCGGTGACCTACACTCAGAGGCGGGGCCGAATCCAAAGCTGAGCCCCGGGAGCTATGAGAACAAAGAAGAAGAAGGGAAATCTCTCCCAGCAGCCTCAGAAGCAGCGGATTAAAGCTCCACAATTAACTTGATGTACCCTGCATCTGTGGAATACATGAATAAACAACGAATCATCCCAAATTGAGGAGGTGGACTTTGAGATCAAGATTTATGATTTTTTCCCCTTTTCCTCTTTTTGTGAGTCTGTATGTGTCTGCTTCTGTGTAAGATTTTGCCTGTATAGCTTTGCTTCCACCATTTGTCTTAGGGTTCTATCCGTCCACTATTTTTTTTTCTTTTTCTTTTTTTAAATTTTTTTTCTTAATAGTTATTTTTTATTTAATAACTTTATTTTATCTTACTTTATTTTGTTTTACTTTATCTTCTTTCTTTCTTTCTTTTTTCCTTCCTTCCCTCCTTCCTTCCTTCCTCCATCCCTCCCTCCCTCCCACCCTCCTTCCTTTCTTTCTTTCTTTCTTTCTTCTACTAATTCTTTCTTTCTGCTTTTTCTCCCTTTTATTCTGAGCCGTGTGGATGAAAGGCTCTTGGTGCTGCAGCCAGGAGTCAGTGCTGTGCCTCTGAGGTGGGAGAGCCAACTTCAGGACACTGGTCCACAAAGAGACCTCCCAGCTCCACATAATATCAAATGGCGAAAATCTCCCAGAGAGCTTCACTCAACGATCAGCAAGCTACAGTGCTGGACACCCTATGCCAAACAACTAGCAAGACAGGAACACAACCCCACCCATTAGCAGAGAGGCTGCCTAAAATCATAATAAGTCCACAGAAACCCCAAAACACACCAACAGACGTGGACTTGCCCACCAGAAAGAAAAGATCCAGCCTCATCCACCAGAACACAGGCATTAGTCCCCTCCACCAGGAAGCATACACACCCAGTGAACCAACCTTAGCCACTGGGGACAGACACCAAAAACAACAGGAACTACGAACCTGCAGCCTGCAAAAAGGAGACCCCAAACACAGTAAGATAAGCAAAATGAGAAGACAGAAAAACACACAGCAGTTGAAGAAGCAAGGTAAAAACCCACCAGACCTAACAAATGAAGACGAAATAGGCAGTCTACCTGAAAAAGAATTCAAAATACTGATAGTAAAGATGATCCAAAATCTTGGAAATAGAATAGACAAAATGCAAGAAACATTTAACAAGGACCTAGAAGAAATAAAGATGAAACAAGCAGTGATGAACAACACAATAAATGAAATTAAAAATACTCTAAATGGGATCAATAGCAGAATCACTGAGGCAGAAGAACGGATAAGTGACATGGAAGATAAAATAGTGGAAATAACTACTGCAGAGCAGAATAAAAAAAAAGAATGAAAAGAACTGAGGACAGTCTCAGAGACCTCTGGGACAACATTAAATGCACCAACATTTGAATTATAGGGGTTCCAGAAGAAGAAGAGAAAAAGAAAGAGACTGAGAAAATATTTGAAGAGATTATAGTTGAAAACTTCCCTAATATGGGAAAGGAAATAGTTAACCAAGTCCAGGAAGCACAGAGAGTCCCATACAGAATAAATCCAAGGAGAAATACGCCAAGATGCATATTAATCAAACTGTCAAAAATTAAATACAAAAAAAACATATTAAAATCAGCAAGGGAAAAACAACAAATAACACACAAAGGAATCCCCATAAGGTTAACTGCTAGTCTTTCAGCAGAAACTCTGCAAGCCAGAAGGGACTGGCAGGACATATTTAAAGTGATGCAGGAGAAAAACCTACAACTAAGATTACTCTACCCAGCAAGGATCTCATTCAGATTTGATGGAGAAATTAAAACCTTTACAGACAAGCAAAAGCTGAGAGAGTTCAACAGCACCAAACCAGCTTTACCACAAATGCTAAAGGAACTTCTCTAGGCAAGAAATACAAGAGAAGGAAAAGACCTACAATAACAAACCCAAAACAATTAAGAAAATGGGAATAGGAACATACATATCGATAATTACCTTAAATGTAAATGGATTAAATGCTCCCACCAAAAGACACAGACTGGCTGAATGGATACAAAAACAAGACCCATATATATGCTCTCTACAAGAGACCCACTTCAGACCTAGAGACACATACAGACTGAAAGTAAGGGGATGAAAATAGATATTCCATGCAAATGGCAACCAAAAGAAAGCTGGAGTAGGAATTCTCATATCAGACAAAATAGACTTTAAATAAAGACTATTAGAAGAGACAAAGAAGGACACTACATAATGATCAAGGGATCGATCCAAGAAGAAGATATAACAATTGTAAATATTTATGCACCCAACATAGGAGCACCTCAATACATAAGGCAAATACTAACAGCCATAAAAGGGGAAATCGACAGTAACACATTCATAGTAGGGGACTTTAACACCCTGCTTTCACCAATGGACAGATCATCCAAAATGAAAATAAATAAGGAAACACAAGCTTTAAATGATACATTAAACAAGATGGACTTAATGGATATTTATAGGACACTCCATCCAAAAACAACAGAATACACATTCTTCTCAAGTGCTCATGGAACATTCTCCAGGATAGATCATATCTTGGGTCACAAATCAAGCCTTGGTAAATTTAAGAAAATTGAAATTGTACCAAGTATCTTTTCCAGCAATGCCATGAGACTAGATATCAATTACAGGAAAAGATCTGTAAAAAATACAAACACATGGAGGCTAAACAATACATTACTTAATAATGAAGTGATCACTGAAGAAATCAAAGAGGAAATAAAAAAATACCTAGAAACAAATGACAATGGAGACACGACGACCCAAAACCTATGGGATGCAGCAAAAGCAGTTCTAAGAGGGAAGTTTATAGCAATACAAGCCCACCTTAAGAAACAGGAAACATCTCGAATAAACAACCTAAACTTGCACCTCAAGCAATTAGAGAAAGAAGAACAAAAAAACCCCAAAGTTAGCAGAAGGAAATACATCATAAAAATCAGATCAGAAATAAATGAAAAAGAAGTGAAGGAAACAATAGAAAAGATCAATAAAACTAAAAGGTGGTTCTTCGAGAAGATAAAAAAAATTGATAAACCATGAGCCAGACTCATCAAGAAAAAAAGGGAGAAGACTCAAATCAATAGAATTAGAAATGAAAAAGGAGAAGTAACAACTGACACTGCAGAAATACAAAAGGTCATGAGAGATTACTACAAGCAACTCTATGCCAATAAAATGGACAACCTGGAAGAAATGGACAAATTCTTAGAAATGCACAACCTGCCAAGACTGAATCAGGAAGAAATAGAAAATATGAACAGACCAATCACAAGCACTGAAATTGAAACTGTGATTAAGAATCTTCCAACAAACAAAAACCCAGGACCAGATGGCTTCACAGGCGAATTCTATCAAACGTTTAGAGAAGAGCTAACACCTATCCTTCTCAAACTCTTCCAAAATATAGCAGAGGAAGGAACACTCCCAAACTCATTCTACCAGACCACCATCACCTTGATACCAAAACCAGACAAGGATGTCACAAAGAAAGAAAACTACAGGCCAATATCACTGATGAACATAGATGCAAAAATCCTCAACAAAATACTAGCAAACAGAATCCAACAGCACATTAAAAGGATCATACACCATGATCAAGTGGGGTTTATTCCAGGAATGCAAGGATTCTTCAATATACTCAAATCAATCAGCATGATATACCATATTAACAAACTGAAGGAGAAGAACCATATGGTCATCTCAATAGATGCAGAGAAAGGTTTTGACAAAATTCAACACCCATTTATGATAAAAACTCTGCAGAAAGTAGGCATAGACGGAACTTTCCTCACCATAATAAAGGCCATATATGACAAGCCCACAGCCAACATCATCCTCAATGGTGAAAAACTGAAAGCATTTCCACTAAGATCAGGAACAAGACAAGGTTGCCCACCCTCACCACTCTTATTCAACATAGTTTTGGAAGTTTCAGCCACAGCAATCAGAGAAGCAAAGGAAATAAAAGGAATCCAAATCAGAAAAGAAGAAGTAAAACTGTCACTCTTTGCAGATGATATGATACTATACACAGAGAATCCTAAAGATGCTACCAGAAAACTACTAGAGCTAATCAATGAATTTGGTAAAGTAGCAGGATACAAAATTAATGCACAGAAATCTCTGGCATTCCTATACACGAATGTGAGAAATCTGAAAGTGAAATCAAGAAAACACTCCCATTTACCATTGCAACAGAAAGAATAAAATATCTAGGAAAAAACCTACCTAAGGAGACAAAAGACCTGTATGCAGAAAATTATCAGACACTGATGAAAGAAATTAAAGATGATACAAATAGATGGAGAGATATACCATGTTCTTGGATTGGAAGAATCAACATTGTGAAAATGACTCTACTACCCAAAGCAATCTACAGATTCAATGCAATCCCTATCAAACTACCACTGGCATTTTTCACAGAACTAGAACAAAAAATTTCACAATTTGTATGGAAACACAAAATACCCCGAATAGCCAAAGCAATCTTGAGAACAAAAAATGGAGCTGGAGGTATCAGGCTCCCTGACTTCCACCTATACTACAAAGCTACAGTAATCAAGACAGTATGGTACTGGCACAAAAACAGAAAGATAGATCAATGGAACAGGATAGACAGCCCAGAGATAAAGCCACGCACATATGGTCACCTTATCTTTGATAAAGGAGGCAGTAATGTACAGTGGAGAAAGGACAGCCTCTTCAATAAATGGTGCTGGGAAAACTGGACAGGTACATGTAAAAGTATGAGATTAGATCACTCCGTAATACCATACACAAAAGTAAGCTCAAAATGGATTAAAGACCTAAATGTAAGGCCAGAAACTATCAAACTCTTAGAGGAAAACATAGGCAGAACACTCTATGACATCAATCACAGCAAGATCCTTTTTGACCCACTTCCTAGAGAAATTGAAATAAAAACAAAAATAAACAAATGGGACCTAATGAAACTTCAAAGCTTTTGCACAGCAAAGTAAACCATAAACAAGACCAAAAGAAAACCCTCAGAATGGGAGAAATTATTTGCAAATGAAGCAACTGACAAAGGATTAATCTCCAAAATTTATAAGCAGCTCATGCAGCTCAGTAACAAAAAAACAAACAACCCAATCCAAAAATGGTCAGAAGACCTCAATAGAAGATATACAGACTGCCAACAAACACATGAAAGGATGCTCAACATCATTAATCATTAGAGAAATGCAAATCAAAACTACAATGAGATATCATCTCACACCAGTCAGAATGGCCATCATCAAAAAATCTAGAAACAATAAATGCTGGAGAGGGTGTGGAGAAAAGGGAATACTCTTGCACTGCTGGTGGGAATGTGAATTGGTACAGCCACTATGGAGAACAGTATGGACGTTCCTTAAAAAAACTACAAATAGAACTACCATATGACCCAGCAATCCCACTACTGGGCATATACCCTGAGAAAACCATAATTCAAAAACATTCATGTACCAAAATGTTCATTGCAGCTCTATTTACAATAGCCCGGAGATGGAAACAACCTAAGTGTCCATCATTGGTTGAATGGATAAAGAAGATGTGGCACATATATACAATGGAATATTACTCAGCCATAAAAAGAAACAAAATTGAGCTATTTGTAATGAGGTGGATAGACCTAGAGTCCGTCATACAGAGTGAAGTAAGTCAGAAAGAGAAAGACAAATACCGTATGCTAACACATATATATGGAATTTAAGGGAAAAAAAGATGTCATGAAGAACCTAGGGGTAAGACAGGAATGAAGACACAGACCTACTAGAGAATGGACTTGAGGATATGGGTAGTGGGAAGGGTAAGCTGTGACAAAGCGAGAGAGAGGCATGGACATATATACACTACCAAACGTAAGGTAGATATCTAGTGGGAAGCAGCCGCATAGCACAAGGAGATCAGCTCAGTGCTCTGTGACCACCTGGAAGGGTGGGATAGGGAGGGTGGGAGGGAGGGAGACACGTAGGGAAGAGATATGGGAACATATGTATATGTATAACTGATTCACTTTGTTATAAAGCATAAACTAACACACCATTGTAAAGCAATTATACTCCAATAAAGATGTAAAAAAAAAAAAAGTAATGGAAATTTTATGCCTGTTGCACAGATAAATTCATTGCTGCCTCTTAATTTATCAAGCACAGATACAAGAGTGTCTGCCAAATTAATTGGAACTAACAGCCTCTTAGAAACTCTAACCAGCTTCAGACTCAGGGTAAACTAGTTGGAGCGAAACAAAGAACCCCTCCTCCTCTTCATCCCCCTTCTTCTCCCAGGTGCTGATTTGAATTAAAGGTTAAGCTTTCTCAACTCTAAAAATGTTGAACAATTTTGTTCTTCCATGACTGCCAAGCACTCAGCTGCTGTTCAGACCCAAGCAGGGTCCCAACTAACACAAATGAGGTTTCTTTGGGTATTAGGAATCTCAATTCTATTTCGCCATTGCTATAAAGACACAACTGAAGAATTCTTGAAAAGGAGGATGTTCTAACTAACACACTTATGTTAGATATTGTTCTGATCCAGATGCACAGGTTAGGGGAAGGAAAGTTGGATGACTCACTTCTCATTACTCTCTAGGATAACTTGGAAAGAAAGCCCTTAACCTCTTCTTTCAAGCTGATGCTTTAGTTCTTAGACATGGTTTCTAAACCAGCCATTCAGCAGATCCAACAAGAGAACCAAAGTGACTCTAAAAGTCATTACAACTATTTGTTTTTTAAAAAACATGGAGGCCATGCCCTCCTGAAAACAAGTCAGCACTACCTACCTTAACCTAAAATAAACTGTCAGGTAGTCGTAAATATTATTTTGTTAGTAAATATTATTCATAATTAACAATTTAATAATATTTATTTGAGGGCTTAGTCTATGCAAGGCACTGTGCTAAGCCTTATACATGTATTATCTCATTTAACCATCACAGCAACCTGATGAGATCAGTAGTATTATAATTCCCATTTTAAAGATGAGAAAACTGACACTCAGAGAAGTTACATGACTTATCCAAGGTCAGAGAGCTAGCATATTTGTTCCAACCCAAAGTTACATTGCTCGGCCATCAAGTGATGGCCTTATAGGTAAAGGTTGAAGGCAGAAGCCTGCAGGATTTTGTCCTCAGAGAAACCACAGAGGATTTGGATAAGCCAACAGAGCAGCTTTGTTTTAACAATATTTTATACTATTTTACAATATTTTTATAATCATATATATAGTATATATTTGTAATATATATTTATAGATAGTTATAATATATATTTATAATTATTTTTATAATAATTTACAATATTTTAACAATACAAGGTGGGTTTGGTCAGAAAGTATCAAGACTGGATTTTGATCCTCCTGTTTGGGATCCAGATCTGATCTCTGAGGTTTTCATCCTCCTGTAATAGCTTTCTTCAGGTTCACCCACATGGAGCGGGGAGAAAACTTCCACATGGTTCTAAAAGGTACTCATTTGGGGTTATTTGTCTCAGAAAGTAAAGACGACATGGAGACTAACAACTCCTTACTTACAGTTACTAGAAGTACTGTGCAGTTACCATAGGAGGGGAAAGTCTTCGGAGGAAAACAACTCCCTAATTTAGGTGACCTGTTCCTTTTGTCCCTCCCCCCATGGGAAGGTATCAGCTTCCAGAAGGCATCTTTGGGGTAGTGACATTCTGAGCCAATATCGTCCATGGACTGGGGCAGCCTGTTAAAAGTTTGAGGAAGCTTTCCCAAAAAGGGATAAAAATGAACAAATCCTGAATAAGAAGTTATTTTTACTTGCATGATTTTATCAGTTTATCAATATGATAAACATTTGCTGATTGCTTTCTATATGCCAGGTTCAAGGCAAGATGAGTAATCCTAAGTGATTTTTTTCCCCTTTAAATGAAGAGAGTGATGATTTGAATAAGAAATTATAGTCATTTTAAATAAGGGGTTTCTGGGTTGGAACACACAGGTAAATGATTTGATTAGTCTATACTTTTTCAAAGATATATCTAATTGGGACTCTGGAGAATTGATAACTTCAGACTTGCAGTGTTTTGTGTATTTGTTTGTTTTGTGTTTCTGGGTGACTGCTTAATTAGCCACTTGTAGAGAGGGGCAAGAAAGCAAATGCATACTGAGTTTGTTTCAGTGGTGGTTTTGGCGGGGCCTCTATATAAGACAGAAATTCATTTCTCTGTAGGTATAAGAAAATCGAATTAACAGTGGCTTAAACAATAAGGTATTTGCTCACAAAAGAAGAAGTCTGAAAGTACTTCCAGGGATGACAGAGAAGCTCAAAATTGCCATCAGATACCAAATCTTCTAGCTTTTTCTCTACCATCCTCATGCCAATTTTCTCCTGGTGTCCAAAGGGCTGCTACATTGCCAACCATCATGTCTGAGTTCCAGAAAGGAATAAGGAAGAAGAGGAAGAAGAGACACAGCAGATTTCCACTTATATTTCATTGGCCAACAGTATCACATGGCCACCCGCTGACTTCAAGGAAGACTAGAAAATTAATATTTGTTTGTTGTTGTTGTTGTCTTAACAGCCTCTCTAATAGAGTCAGAAAAAAAAAGAGGAGATTGGAAATGAAACGCTAGTCAGTTATGAAAATCTGTCACTCCTCTCACCTATAAAGAGAGGCCATTTTTTAGGGTTCCTAGATATTTTTAAAGGAATACAAAAAAAGAGGGAAGTTGCAAGAAATGTAGTATAGTTTAAATGTATATATTATTTTTATTATCCAACAAGAAAGGTTTTTTTCAATGTAGTAACTATAGGTAGAATCTCATTTGGTGCTACCAGCCTTTGAGAGGTCAGGCCAAATGGTGCCCTGCCTTCCCAGTGCTCCCCCAGACCTCCACAGCAAACCCTGGTTAAGGGCCTCAGAAGCTGTAAACAATAATCAATGTCCTCAAGAAAAATTCGTCATGACAGTCTTTGCCACATAAACCAGAAGAAGGGAATCTGAAATCAAAAGGACAGAGAAAGCTCCTGAAAAGGTCTATAAATTATAAAGAGAGATCACTTAATAATGTTCACAAAATAAGAAAGGATAACCCTAAAATACTGGGGGGAGATTATGACTTACATGTTACTTTGAAGAAAATCACATATTTTTGCTTTATGCAGTTTCCAAATGAGTGTCCTTTTATTTTTTTCCTTGGTGCTGGTTAGGTTTTATTTTAACAGGATGTTTCCTCTTCATTTGTTTTTCCAAATATCAGTTATATCAATATTAGAAGTATAAACAGGTGCAAAATATACAGCACATAGAAACAATCTTCTTAACTAGCCTATTGCCTAATAAAAGTACGCACAAGGGAGCTGCATAAACAGAGGCCATGGTCTTCCCCTCCTTGAGAAACAAGGTCCCCACAGGACAAGGAACCAGCGGCTGCTTAGCAAAATGGGAATGGATACTCATGGAGAGTCCTTCTTAGAGTCATCTAGAACTGTGTGGCACAGTAGCCATGAGCCACATATGGCTCTTGAGCGCTTGAAATGTGGCTGGTCCAAACTGAGATGAGCTGTAGATGTAAAATGCATACTAGATTTCACAGACTTGGTAAGAAAAAAAAAAGGTAAGATATCTCATGAGTAATTTCTTATATTGAATACATGTTGAAATATAAACAGTTTGGACATAGGGAATTAAATAAAACATTGTTAAAATGAATATCACCTGTTTCTTTTTGATTTAGTAATGTAGCTAATAGAAAATATAAAATTACATATGTGGCTCATATTTGGGTCTTACATTATATTTTTATCATACGGTGCTGGTCTAGAAGGATGACAGCTTATAAAAGTCCATCTGTAACAGATGCTGTTGATGTCCTGCCCCATGTCCCTGCGGCACATTTCTGAATTCACCAGCAGCCTCCAAGGACACTTACATGCATGCCAGCAGGTTCCCAACTCCCCCCCTCAAGGAGATGTCTTTCTGCTTCTCTGCCTGAAGGCCTGCTCGAGAGCCTAGGAGCTTGTCAGGGCAGCTGAGAAGGGCCCAGGACGTAATGCTCCCAGGAGTGACCCTCAACCGAGAAGGGATGGTGAAAAAACTGTCTTCGGCAGTTCCCTCTGCCGAAGGGAATTTTCAGGGAAATTTCCCCGAATTTTAAGTGTGTTCTACAGTCTCTCAGGGGGTCTCCAGCAGGATTGAGCCCCCAATGCCCACAGCAATAGCTTGCTCACTACCACAGATTTTGATTCTTCTCCTTTCCTACCTTACCTTCCCTCGCTCATGTTTCCTGGGATCACCTCCCAAATAAACTCCCTGAGCCCCCCAGTGTTTGTCTCAGCTCTACTTCAGGGGGATCAAACCAAGAGAGCCATTCAAACGTTTTCACAATCCCTCCTTCTAGGACCCAAGCCAAGTATCCTCTGACTTAACAACGCACACTGAGCTCTTCTTCCTGCGCTACTATCAGAGCTGTCTCTAATTACTATTGTTTTCCATCAATTCATTTAGGATTCCATTGTTAATGGCTTTTAAAAACAAACAAAAAGATTCTAGTATAGCTGATTCACTTTGTTATACAGCAGAGACTAACACACCATTGTAAAGCAATTATACTCCAATAAAGATGTTAAAAAAGAAAAAAGATTCTGCTCTGATTAAACAAATAGTGAAACATTTGAGTTTGCTTATTTTTTTCTTTCCAAGTAATTTGCTTACATTTAAACTGTACTTATGTAGTGTTATCTTAATTATCAAGTCATTAAGGACAGTGATGTGGCACTTTGAAACATTTTGTTCTGCTTGGGGGCAATGTCAAGTTCTTTGACCTGACAGAATTAAACTGCACAAGACTCTCAAACACGTTTCTCATCTGATCTGCAAAAAAAACGGTCATGGCCAGCAGGGCAGCAGTGGTGGTAGGGGACAGTCACCATTCCCTGGGCTCTTTGAACATGGATCAAACAGCAGGTACAGCAGTAGGGTGTTCTGGATGCCCTGACCTGCAACACAACCCTTGCTGTCTGATCCTATGCTGCTTTGATAGTATGATATAGTGTAAAAAAAAAAAAAAAGGCTTTAGAGTCCAAAAGATCCAGGTCCAATCCTGTCGCCACCACTTACCAGTGTGACATTCTTCCAATCACTCATTCTTTCTGAGCCTCAGTTTCCCTATCAGTAGTATGAGGATGGGGCCTATCAAAGAGTGGGCATAAGGGACATTTGGCCCACATTTAAAAGAGTCTTATGTTTAGATTGTTTATACTGTCTTCAAATAAAATCTGTATGTGGATAAATTTTTTTAAGGTTTTAAAAAAAACACCTACTTTTTAATATACTTTTCAGTATTTCTTCAGTCATTTGTACACTAGCAACCTTCAATGCATCCCAGACCTCTCTTGACCCATTGTGACAAGAATAACAGTTCCTATCTGCCCAACAGTTCCTTTCATCAATTCACAGGGAGCATTAGAAAACATGAGACTTGTTCCAAACCACCTGTCCTTTCTTTCTTCCCGTCAAGATCCACACGCACCTCTCCCCGAGGCCTTCCCACTGCGGCCTTTTCGCAATCCCTGAAGTCCCCTGTACTCTATCTTTTCTCTTCTGTCTGGCTCTCAAACTAGGCATTCATGGACTGTCATTCCAGGAATAAAGAGTTGGTGCGGCCTCAGAATGTTCTCCCTCGTGAATTATCTCTATGGAAGGCCCTGACAGTCTCTTTCCAAACTCCTAGAACTAGACCCTGGGCTCTCTATCCCTGTTAGATAATGTATCCAGCAAGTCTCTGGCATGTAGGACTCAATCATCCCTAGGTTTTCCTCTCTTGTGCCTAATAACGTTTCTACTGGCCTGAAATCTTCTCAGGAAGCTGGGACTTTATTCAGTGTTTCATTTAATCAGAAATAATTATTGAGTGCCTAATAAGTGCAGAGCACTTTGCTAGATTCTAAAATAAGGAAGAAAGCTCCCCTGGTGGCGCAGTGGTTGAGAGTCCGCCTGCCGATGCAGGGGACACAGGTTCGTGCCCCGGTCCGGGAAGATCCCACATGCCGCGGAACGGCTGGGCCCGTGAGCCATGGCTGCTGAGCCTGCGCGTCTGGAGCCTGTGCTCCACAACAGGAGAGGCCACAACAGTAAGAGGCCTGTGTACCGCAAAAATAAATAAATAAATAAATAAAATAAAATAAGGAAGAAAAGAGAACAGCTACTAAGAAGTTTAAAATGTAGCCACTTGTCCTTCCAGGAATTTACATCTAGTTGTCTCTAGTACAGGGAACCCTATTAGCTTCTCAATAACAGCTCGTTAAATGAATAACATATATACAACGAAAAGTTAAAAAATTATTGTCAGGGTTTTAATAAAGCTTAAGATGCTCTTGTCAAAGGCACCTAGCAATGCCCAAATCCTGCCAGCCTCCCTTCCCCACCTTGAGATCCCTCACACAAGGGACAATGAGAAATAGGAATGGAAGGTCTATGCTATCTTTAATTAACTGGAATTATGCTCTAAACTCCTGTGAAGAGTTGGTTTAAAGCCTGAAGGGTGCACATGTTCTACCTGAAGGCCAAATGGGCCTTTGCCATCTTCCTAAACCCAAACCCAAATCTTGGGATTGCACCACCTTCTGGCTGGAGGCATATGGTCCCATGCCGATGCAGGGACACGGGTTCGTGCCCTGGTCCGGGAAGATCCCACATGCCACGGAGCGGCTGGGCCCATGAGCCATGGCCGCTGAGCCTGCGCATCTGGAGCCTGTGCTCCCCAACAGGAGAGGCCACAACAGTGAGAGGCCTGCGTATCGCAAAAAAAAAAAAAAAATCAGTTCTAATGAAGATTTAGCTGTTATCCTCCAAAATAAAAAGTTCTGTGTTTGAGGTATCTCTTTAAGACATACCAATATGGCATATTTGTAAAACAACTCAGGAGTCTATCTTAAAAATCCTGCCCAACACAGCATCATCTCTACGAGACCTACTAGTAGGCTGAACTAGACTTGTCTTTTTAAGCAAGGAAGAAATATTTTGTTACAAAAACCAAGGAGGCAGGTACTAGAAACTCTGCATCTCAGAAAACAGTGAAATTCTGTTATAAATACTTTCATTATCAACTTCCTGCTGATGCCATTCATTTAAAAGGTTCTGGTCAAGACCAATAAAGCAGCTTCATCTCCTGTGACATCTGAAAAAAGCCAAGATTTAAAAACAACAGTAAAGAACTTCACTTTCTTTATACATTATCATAGGATATAAAGCTATGAAATTTTTCAGTGTCAAGCGCAAAGCATTATCCCCTACCTCGCTTTAACACTGGAAGATGGACACTTAATTCAGCAGTACTCATTAACTGCTATGTAGATTGCCTGTGTTGACTGTAATAAAGCCATTTACAATTAAATTATTAAGTAATAACACTAGCCAGACACACACAGAGAGGAATACCAAAAACAATGAGTTTTGTTGCACAAATATCCATACTTGGGGTTATGGCTATCAAGTAATAAGACTGATTCAATACTCTATAATCATAGTACACTAAAATACTGCCAGACAGTAACAGCCCCATATATGAAAAAATGTCTATATGGAAAAGGCTGTGATTTATTGCAAAGCATAATTATACAGCAAATTTCAAGGAAAGTCTAATAATTTTCAAAACCAAATTTTTTAATTTAATGGTTCAGGCCAAAGTCTCAGTTACTTTTTGGAGATTTCAGAACTATTAGGGGCAGAGGAA
Source organism: Monodon monoceros (assembly GCF_005190385.1). NCBI lineage: Eukaryota > Metazoa > Chordata > Mammalia > Artiodactyla > Monodontidae > Monodon > Monodon monoceros. The sequence goes on along the minus strand of NW_021703778.1, from coordinate 152,954,546 downwards.
TGCTTTTCCTTTTTTCTCTTCTTTTTGTCCTTTTTGTGATGCTTCCCCTTTTTTGACTTACTCTTTTTCTCTTTTTTCTTTTCTTTCTTCTGATATTTTTGTTTCTTTTGTTTTGAAGTGTCCTCTTCAGTAGAACTGGATGAATAAGACCTTTTCCTTTTTTTTTTTCAACTTGATTTTCTCTTTGCTTTTTGCTTTTTTCTTCTCCTCTTCTTCATTTATTCTTTTTTCTTGTAATGCTTGCAGTTTATTCAGTTCTTCATTCTCTTCATCACTCTCCTCACTACTTGTGCTGCTGACATCCAAAATTATGTCCCTTCTGGGGTCTACTCGGAGAAAATTGTGGTATTCAAAAGTCAGGTGACCAGGATAGCCACACTTTTTACAGCCTGCTCGGACACTGTTCTTGTTGCAACCTGGAACTGCCATGGCACTGGTAAGAAGGGTCGCGGGACCCCTGAGCTTTCGAGAGGGCACTCGCCTCCCACTGGCCGCAAGGACAACACACAGCTAGGACGGCTTCTTCCTCCCAACCGCGCCGTGACACCTAGGTGACAGTCAGGGAAGGCCCTAAAACTCTCCGGCGATAGCGGAACCAAGTGGCTGCTGCTCTCATAGACAGCTTTGAATGAAATGTAACAAAGCACTTTAAACCAATGTTCACTAGCTGTGCAGTTTTGAGGGCAACACACTCTACCTTTCTTAAATGAAAGAGTTCAAGCAATCTAAACACGCCTAAGAAGTACTGAGTAATCCTTGTCCATAAAATAGTATGGAAAATGTCATCCTTTGACAAAAATTAATTTTTAAAATGTTCTCTTTTTATTTAATTAATGTATGTAGAGAAATATTACATTTCATGTTAGCTAGAGGAAATGCCTTAAAATTTCTGGGATGCCAACTCCCTTTATCTATTCTATCCCATTCTTTTTTTTTTTTTTTTCTTTTGGCTGCGTCGGGTCTTAGCTGTGGCACACGGGATCTTCACTCAGGCATGCAGGGTCTTTTTCATTGCAGTGCGTGGGCTCCTCTCTAGTTGTGGTGCACGGGTTTTCTCTCTCTAGCTGTGGTGTGTGGGCTTAGTTGCCCCGAGGCATGTAGGATCTTAGTTCCCCGACCAGGGATTGAACCCACATCCCCTGCATTGGAAGGCGGATTCTTTACCACTGGACCACCAGGGAAGTCCCTCTATCCGATTCTTTTTTTTTTTTTTTTTTTTGCAGTACGCGGGCCTCTCACCGTTGTGGCCTCTCCCGTTGCGGAGCACAGGCTCCAGACGCGCAGGCTCAGCGGCCACGGGTCACGGGCCCAGCCACTCCGCGGCATGTGGGATCTTCCTGGACCGGGGCATGAACCCATGTCCCCTGCATTGGCAGGCAGACTCTCAACCACTGCGCCACCAGGGAAGCCCTATCCGATTCTTTTATTTGCATGTCTTTCTGCTCCTTAGCACAGGTCTACAGTCCAAATATGTTTTGCTCCCTCATCTCTGTCTTCATGGACTTGGAAACAGTGATAAATGTAATGCAGCTTGTGAACCTGTCTTTTCCACACTCACTCAGCTTCTTCTTGAGTACTTGAGTGCTTGGGTCACACCATCGAGAGTCTTTGGCCTTGAGATTTTGGCCAGAATGGAAAAAACAAATCCATAATATCAAAAATAAAAAGTCATCTATATTTGGCATATATTTGACCTGTCAATATTTTTGCTACCCCATTGTAATGTCCCCTGATTTCAAAAGAAATACAGTCTGTAAATAATGGAAAGAAGGGACATTAAGCCACTGGAAAATTCAAGAGCTCCAGATGGCTCCAGTTTTCTATTCCTACCTATGGAATTTGGAAAAACACCCAAAGCATATGTATTACTCTATATTTTTTTTTCTATTTGAAAGGACCTTGAAGAGTTTTGGTATTTATATATCGAAAGCATCACACTTTGATGTCCCCCAAAACTGGTAGGCACAGTACACAAATTTTTGCCAGGGATACACTGAATAGGGTTCTAGTCTAGGAAAGCCAGTTAGGCTAGAAATTGACACATATGGGGACTGGGGACCTCCACATATTTACCTCAATATTTGACTTGTTGGCTGGTACAGTAGACACTTAAAGTGGGCAGCTTAAGCAGCTATCACATGATTTTATTCCAAAAAAAAATAACACTGTGCTATAGATGATAGGGGGCAGGAGGTGAGGGGAAGGAGACAAAATGTTGAACCTGGATAATTCAGACCGTCTACAGAGAACAAATGCACTAGATGATTACTCAACTCACTAACTTGGTTGTTGCTGTGATGTGCCAAACAGATGGACAAAGTCAACAGCAGGCATGATGCTAGATTCTAGGTTTCGAAGTTTAGCAACTGCTCTTCACAAGGTCAGAACCTAATAGGGACAACCGTGAAAAGAAGGAAGGACGGAAGGAAGGGGAAAAGGAAGGAAGGAAGGGAGGGAAGAAGGAAAGGGGAAGGGGAAAAGGGAGGAAATGAGGGAGATAGAGAAATAAAAGTGGGGGAGATCGATTCTATATGGGGGCTTAAGGAAAGAGGAGATGATGTTTAAACAGGCTCTAGAAAAATGTGTCAGCATTCACCCAAAAGGCAAGGTGATAGGGACTTCCCTGGTGGTGCACTGGTTATTAATCCACCTGCCAACACAGGGGACACGGGTTCAATCCCTGGTCCAAGAAGATCCCACATGCTGAGGAGCAACTAAGCCCATGCACCACAACTACTGAGCCTGTGCTCTAGAGCCTGAGAGCCACAACTACTGAGCCCGCACACCCTAGAGCCCGTGCTGCACAACAAGAGAAGCCACCACAATGAGAAGCCCACGCACTGCAAAGTAGAGCAGTCCCCACTCGCCACAACTAGAGAAAGCCCACGTGCAGCAAAAAAGCCCCAATGCAGCCAAAAAAAAAAAAAAAAAAAAAAAGGCAAGGTGATAAAGGTGTTCCAGGCCATGGGAACACTCGGGCAAGATATTTGCATTTTCTGTTCTGTAAAATACAGCTTGCAGTCTGAATGTACTCTTTGAGTAATGAGAAGAAGAAAGACTGCAAAATTAGCACAACATTCCTGAAAAAAAGAAAATACATTTTAGCATTGCCTTTTTTAATACTCTAGAACAGTGGTTCTCAAAGAGTGATCTCCAGGCCAGCAGCGTGAACCTCATCTGAGAACCTGTTAGATTCTTAGCCCCCACCTTCTGACTCAGAAACTCTGGGTCTGGGGCAGCAATGTGTTCTAAGATGTTCTCCAGAGAATGCTGATGCTTAAGTGTGAGAGCAGCTGCCCCAGAGCAAGTAACTTCAAATCAACCTGTAATGTGCTTTCTGCATCTCGCCAGTGGAAATAATGAAAACTTTCTTAAATCTAATTCATAGAAATGCATCACATTACTGGTTCCTAATCTTCTGTCCATGTATAGCATCAATGCCCATCTTGACAAAACTTTTCACTGTTTCCCAACAAAATAAGTGAAAAAAACCAAGAGTTTTTCATGAAGCAATTTTTTTTATTCGTCAAAGAAACTGAAAGCCCTTTCTCATGAGATTATATCCTTCCTACCTTTTACTGTTAAATCTTCATTCTTTTTATAGAATAATAGTAGTAAAAGAACAATGACTTTTTCCAAATAAATTTAATTGGCAAAATAGATTGCTGCCCTATGGTGGTCCTCAAAAGGTTTTTTTTTAATTTTTTTTTAATGTATTTGTCCAAAAACCCAGACATTTGTAAACCACTGAAACTGACAGGATATGCATAGCTTTGTCGGGGGAAAAAAAACCCATAGGAATGTATTTTTCCACCTGAGAGTCAATAATGTTTTACTAAGATTTGTATCTATTTGTATTCCAAAAACATCTAAATTAAGTTTGAGATTCATAAACCAAGTTTTAGTAGTATATAAATGTAATAAATGTCCACCATCTCTAATGATTTTTATTCTAAGACTACCATTTTCTTTATGAACTGTCATTTGGAAGATTTCTTATTTATGATATAATACATACTATACTGTATCTCCTATATATATGTGCAGGTGTATTTGTTTGGTAGCTTTTTTGAGATCCCCAAGCACCTTGCTGGGAGAAAGGGTGAGTAGAGACAGTATCATAAATAAACTATCATTATTTATAATGTACATTCTTCATTCTCACGCACTAGTGCACAATGTTATTTATTAGTTTACTCACTGTTGTTAGAATTGTTATTATTATTTCATGACATAAAACTGAAAACGGAAATTGGAAAATAGGAAAGAGAAAAATACATTCTATCTTGAGGACATGTAAGATTTACTATACCTAATCTATACATAGATAAACCGTATTTATTGCTATTACAATACCTTATTCATCAATGTATTAAATTGCCTACTACTCCAGTAACCACTGGAGCATTAGTGACCACTGGAACACAAAACTCATTTCTTCTTATCATCTCCACGTCCTTCCCTTCTTGTAGTCTTACTATAAACATCCTTGTCCCAGACTTAACAGCTCAAGCCTCAGATTACTGCAGGACAGAGTAGCTACTTCTGCAGGTCCATGGGGTCCAGAGGGTTCAGGGGATTAAAAAATTCTGAGTGAATCAATTCAGACCTCCCCAGCCCAAGTCTCAGGGTCCTCTTTCCTCCCAAGCAGGGTCATGACCTGGTGAGGTGCACCTGCTGGGCTGTGAATTCAACCTCCTCTGGAGATCGCAGTTCCTGTAATGGAATACTGAACCTGCTCTTTAGTTTTTTTTGCCCTCTGGCTGCAAGAGAAAAGAATATTTTTATCTACCAAGGAGGACCTCTAGCTTTCACTAGTCAGTGGCCTTAAATGGGCCACTGATCACCCTCAGTCTTTCACCAGTGCGTAGATAGCCCCCAGCAAGAGCTATTCAGTTAGCAGTCCGTATAATAACCACTCCCCAAAACCGTCCCTGTGCCTGAGCTATTGAACCCACGAGTCTGATCTGTTTTACTGGTGTCCCATCCCAGTTCACCACTGGTGAAAGTTCTGATTGCACCGTTACCGCACGCCAAGGACTAGCATTACTCTACCTGCCACCGGCAATGGGGTTTTCTCTGCAAGCGGTTTTCTTAGCCTGCTTTCTAGAACAACTGCTGTCTCAACTGGCTTAAGGCAGGTTGCCTAGGAAACAGATGCTGAGATAGTACATTTTCATGCAGAGAGTGTACTGGAGAGCACACTCCTGAACCACACTTTCAGGGGGGAGAGGGGCAGAACTGGATGGAGGGAGGCCTTGCACTGGGGCAGCGACTTCAGCCAGTCCCACGGGAGCTCCAAATCCGACACAGCTCTTAGGGGTTGGCCCACATCTGGGGCAAGAGGACCAGGCCTTTGCACCCCCATCTCAACTAGTCATTGACTAGAGGGCAGAACACTGAATGAGGCAGCTCCCTACCCAGGGATGGACTCAGCCATGAGCTCTCAGCAGGCAATACACCTGGCAGCTGCGGGAACACATGCTGGATCTCAGAGGGGGCATCCAGGCAGTGTACGCACCACAGAGTCCACTTCATCCCTGGGGATCAAGAACCAAGATGGTGCAAATGATAAAGATGGTCAGTGCTTCCCAGCCTGGCATTTGCTGGCTTCTCCAACCTCATCTACTGCAGCGTCTCTACTCAGACTTCTTCAGCCAACTGGTCTCCCTCCCAGATGCTCCCTAAATAATAAAACTGTGCTGCCTCTCAGGCTTGGCTCACTGTTGCCTCCCACCTGGGATACCGTGCTCCTCCCACCTCCTCTCACCGTTTCTCATTCAATCCAAGCCCCAGCTTTTCCAGGAAGTCTTATCAGTGACTCCAGCCTACACTGCCCTCACCCTATAACTCCAACAGTGAACACCCCATACTAATCCTGGGACGCTGAGGAGACCCTGCTTCCACTAGGTTTACTACTTTTATATGCATTTTCCCTTACTTCAACCAGACTTTAAGTTCCACTACTTGCTAGGATGCAACCTTGGAAAGAGTGAGAAGGTCTCTGAGCCTCACCTCCTCCATTTGTGTTTAAACCTAGAACATACTCACTTATTACCTGAATGAATATCTGAGCACCTACTATGTGTCAAGCCTAACAACAGTCCATTTCTTCAGAACTGGGGGGGAGGGGGGGGGGGGGGGGGGGGGGGGGGTGGGCAGGGTGATCTTGTTTATGGAATCTTTGGCTCAGAATATAAAAGCCAGGGAGGCCAATGGACTTGCCACAGCCTTGGGGGGAGGACCAAACGGGAACAAGTTAAGGAAAAGGGAAATTCTGGAGAAAATGGACCTGGAGGTGAGCAAACCCAACTCCATACCCACCTTCTTCTGCTCTGACCAACTTTCTCTGAGAGCCATTACTAATACCTGATGTCTACAGTTATCAGCTTTAACCCAATTCTCCCAAATCCCCAAGAACATGTTCCTCCTCTCTCCAAATATAAAAAGAAGTTCAGAAAAAAAAAACAGCAAAAACAGAAATTAAAGCCAGTGGGGAGGAAAGAGTAACTCTGAGAGTCTGTCTTTAAATTTGTGCTAGTTCCTTTAGATTTTAGGGCCTCGAGGCAATGAGCATTTTTTATTCCCAATTTACTTTAAACATCCAGCTCCCTCACAGGTGTCATTGGCTTCAAAATTGTGCCCTTAGAATGAACTTTTCCAGGGCTGGAGTAAATAAACATCCCTCTTCTATGAGATCATGTCTCCTTTTCATAAAGTATCTTTGTTCCGTTCTCCTGGAATTTCTAAATGTGTGCTTTCTCGATTTTGCAAATGGGAAGACCCTGGAGAAAGGAAAAGAGTGAGCAGAGAAGAGGGCAGGCCTTAAGATAAAAATGTGGCAAAGCACAAATCTCAGCCCAGTCCTGTCAGAGCGTCTACAAGGGGCTTGTCTCAAAAGAAGCACAAACTTCCAAGACACAGACTTTCAGTCCCACATGAGGGAATCGCGGTCGGTCAAATCCACCAACTGCAGGCTAAAGACCTGCCTGCCCTGAAGCCTCTATGAACTAACTGCTTATACCCTGCAGTACATCACCAACGCTCTCACTCCCAGGGTCTTGAAATAAACCCACAGGTGAGACCTCAACACTTATGTCAGGGACCCACCTTGTTTCTGACTGTACTGCTCTCAATTCCCTCACTGCTGACCACACCCTGCCCTTGGCTCCTTGCTTCTGTGTCCAGGAGCACTCCAGTGCCATCTCTGGCTTTGTTCCTCCACGTGGTCTTCTCAAGGCTCAGGAACGCCCACGTTCAAGTCTATTCCATGGACACATCACAGAGAACAGTTATTTGACCAGCGGTGCTTCTGGAATTGGACAATGTGCTGATCAGCAGGTGAACCAAGGAAAGGGGGAAAGACAGCAATGCTTCCTGGCAACAGGGAAATGACCATTTTCCCACAAGGACACGCAGGCTGCTGGAATTACAGCATCCTCATGGAGGGCCCACAGGCTAGGCCAGGGGTGTTGAGGGTCAACTCTTTTTCCCCAGTCTAGTTTCGAAGCTTCCGCACTTCTTTAAAAGCCAGTCCTTCCATTCAAACTCCCCTGTTGGCCCAAAGTAGAGGTGCTTATGCTAAGTCAGGATGCTGAGTCCTTTTATCACAGCATCACTACTAATTAGCAATATGTGAAGCAAGCCTTCTCCCCTCTGGGTCACAGTCTTTACCTAGAAAGTGAGGAATGCTGAGCCAGCTCATCTCTGCGCTCCCTCCAGCTCTCCGGTACCCAAGATAAGACATGGGCCTCATGCACATGTTCGTCTCTTACAGCATCAGGGCTAGAACATCCCACCTCTCCCTCTGAATAAAGTTTAATTCATGTTTAAGTTTGCAGGTGCCCCAGTGGACTCCCTGCGTGGGTCGGTAATTGGTCAATTTGAAATAAAGACAGCAGTAAGGAAAAGAGAGCACACTTTTCAGGCAACAGCTAGTCGGTGGTCATTCCAGAGAAGAGGAAGAGGTTTGCCCTGCTCATCATGTGCTCCAATAGCAACTACCTCCCTTGAACTGTTCATTGCTCTTTACACATAGGTCATCTGAATCAAACCCAACCAAGCTGGCCATAGGATCTCCACTTCCTAGAGAAGGCAACTGTAGGTAGAAGAGCAGGAATTTGACTTTAAACTTCATGCTCTTTCAACTTTACTGTGACTGCCTGTCTTAGAGCAGCAAGGGAAGGATCAGACCAGCGTGGTTACGGACATTACAATGTGCAGCTACTTTTTAGCCACACTAGTTTTATGTTTTACCTATTGTCTGGGTGTCCTATCCTCTTCCTATTCATAAAACAAAATCAATCTGCTCTTATTTTTGGTATAAAACTTTTATTGTTTCACCAGTTTTCATTGATATATTTCCCCCTGTGATGAACACTTAATAAGTAGAATAAAATTCAATTACAAAGTCAATGAAAAAATTAACACCTATGAGTGTTCCCAGACTTTACTAGGTGTGACACTTCAAGGGGAAAATTGAGTCATGGCATATTTAAGTATATGCAATGATGAATAGGTCTGTCTGTTCTCTTCAAATTTCTATGATTCTCCCAATGCCTTGAAAAAGACTCCTAGTACCCAGACGCTGTCACCTTTCTCCTGGACCACCCAAGAGTGGTCGTTTGCCACGCCAGCCTGTCATCCTGTGGCTTACTATGACGGACCCTACAACCCATTCTGGCCAGCCAGTCCTATCAACCTGTCCTTGAATTTATGGCAGGCCACAAATGACACTCGCATGATTGCTATTCAGTTGATAAAAAGCAGATATTCTCAACTTATCCTTCTTATTTTTCTCTCTTCAAATTTTTTTAAAATTAAAAAAATATAGAAAAGTACAAAGAAAAGCCTAATAATCATCCAATTTCCACCCACCCAGAATTAACCACTGTTAACACATCATATTGATTTCCACTCTTTTCTTTGGTTTTTAAATAAAAATCACTCATTTTGATAAAAATGGTACATACCTATTAGAAAAATGGAAAGAATGCAGAAAAATCACAAAGCCAAAGGTAAAAAAAAAAATCCAAATCCCATAGCCAGGAATAACTGTTAGTATTAAGTTAAAATGATCACACATGCCTTTCTAGGCATAAATACAGAAAGAAGGAAAGATAGATGAATGAAAAAGAGGAAAAGGGGAAATGTGTTTATTAAAGTGAGCTTATTTTTAATATATGAATTTTTCATTAAAAAGTATTAGTTTCAAATTTACTTTCATTTTACAAAAGTAAAAGAAACTATGGTGAAACAGAAGGAGTTATTTAACATCAAACAAATGTTTTCTCACTTTCTCAAAAAAAAATTTTTTAAAGGTCTCTTAAGAAATGAATTCATTAAAAACATTGGAGAATTGCAGTCTTTTTTAAGCCTGCATATTTCGGTAGAGTTTCTCTTCACTCTGTTATTTCTACATTTCTTCCTCTTCTTTCCCCCTCTTCTTGATATTTGCTAGTTATATTATTATTTTTACATGGTCTATGTTTATAACATTTACATTTGTTCTTTACCTGTATGTCCCATAGTTAATTAGTATTAATTCTACATTTACATTAATTCAGTTTTCACCACCAATATTTACCAGGGCTTCTAACATTCCTGTATTCTGTATTTTGATTCATACATTACATGGCTGGCTTTACTTGCATGTAGTTTTTTTCCAAGAAGTTCCTACAGGTGCTATTAAGTTCTTTTGTGTTTCAAAGTCCCTTTGCACCTGAACGTCATCTTAGACAGGTAAAAGAGTCCAAGGTCAAATATTTCCCCATCAGGATTTTAGAGGTCTTGTTCCATTGTCTTCTGCCATTAAATACTGTTGTGGAGAAATCTGAGACCAACCGGTGGTTTTTTTCTCCTTGTAGAGGACTTGCTTTTTCTCTCTAGATTCCTACAGAATTATTTCTTTATCATTGAATTTCACCTTCTTCACTAAAATATGTCTTAGTGTTGAGCTTTATGCTTCTAATTTTCCTGGAATACAGTATGCCCTTTGGATTTGCAGACTCAGTTTTGTCTTCAATTTAGAGAACATTTTCTTCATTACCTCCCTGAACACTTCAGAGATACCCAATACTTTTATGTTGAATTTTTTTGCATTTTATATCTATTAGCTTCAATTTACTTGCTTTTTTTTTAAGATTTTTTTTTTTTGATGTGGAACATTTTTAAAGTCTTTATTGAATTTGTTACAATATTGCTTCTGCTTTATGTTTTGGTTTCTTGGCCCGGAGGCATGGGGGATCTTAGCTCCCTGACCAGAGGCTGAACCTGCACCCCCTGCCCTGGAAGGCAAAGTCTTAACCACTGGACCACCAGTGAAGTCCCCAATTTACTTGCTTTAATGTTTGTTTTCTTAATTACATTTACCAAGATTGTCTCAAGCCTTTCTTCTGGGTTAATAATTCAAATTTCAGCAATGTTTAAATTTTGTTCTTTGCTGTTACCAGTTATTAGTTCTATAGTGACATTATTTAGTTCTTGAACTTAATTCCATAGCTCTTCCGTAACTCTCTGATTTTACTCTATTGTTTTATTATCTTTAAGTTCTTGACTGATGATATTTATTCTCTTATAACAAACTGTTCTATAACATAAAGTGACTGCAAAGAATTTTCTTCTGTTTCTTGAGTTATGTTTTCTTCTAAAATGAAGTCTGTGTATTATACTTCTTGCTTGCTTGCTTTGGTTTGTGGTTTGCTTGTTGTTTCTTTTGTTGTAGTAGGTTTGCATTGCTGCCATGCTATTTATATTTTGCTCATGCTTCACAGCCCTGAGCAGACTATCTGACCTGATGCAGTGGGTTGACTGCTTGACTCTCTTTGCACTGCATCTGAGGCTTCTAGTTTCCTGTCCAAGACTCAGATGGAAGAACTCACCTGAGATGCTGAGCAGGGCATATTTGGTTGGAAAACCTAATCCTGCTCTCTCTTCCACTATTTGATATCTGTACTGCACAAAGGGCCATCTTACCTGATTTCACGCACATGGCAATGTGTGTATCTCACTCCCATTGCTGGGTGACTCTGGGTTTCACCAGGTGACCTTGGGCTTCAGCAGGCTTCTCCAATTCCATGCCTGACCATGGAGCTACCCCCACTCATTGCTTTCTTTCAGTATCCATTCCCACTATTCCTCAGTCAGATGAAGAAAAATAAAGGTCAGTTTGCTCAGTTGGCTTCTCTTCAAATTTGGAGCTATCAGTGAGAATTTTCAGAACTTTGTTGTCTCACCAGTCTAGCTTCTGGAGAGTCTGGGCATGGCTAGGATTCTGCACTGTTCCTGCATCTTCTGAGTCTTTCCATAAAGACTAGGTTTTTTGTTTGTTTGTGTTGCGGTACGCTGGCCACTCACTGCTGTGGCCTCTCCCGTTGCGGAGCACAGGATCTGGACGCGCAGGCTCAGCGGCCATGGCTCACGGGACCGGCCGCTCCGTGGCACATGGGATCCTCCTGGACCGGGGCACAAACCCGTGTCGCCTGCATCAGCAGGCGGACTCTCAACCACCGCGCCACCAGGGAAGCCCAAGACTAGTTTTTTAAAGTTACTGTTAAAGTTAAAGTTATTGTATCTTATATCTGTAAGTCTATAACTAGATAGCTAGATAATTATATAGATAAATGTTATCTATATATAGAGAGATAGATACTATATATCTATAATCTTATAACTATATCTCTTTCCTCCTTTGGTTACTGTTTATGATTTTTTTTTTATTTCATTAGGTTTTAGGGGAAAGACGCAGTTTGAGTCTGCCACGTTAACCCAAAGTCCTCAAATTTCCCTAGAAGATGTGAAATTGTACAACACATGCCCACGTGCACTCAGAGTTGTGAGAAATTTCTGGCACACTAGCTGTACCACCCTCCTTTCCTACTCAAGAATGCATATAGGTGGGGGTGCTGGGAAGATGGCGGAAGAGTAAGACGCGGAGATCACATTCCTCCCCACAGATACACCAGAAATACATCTACACGTGGAACAACTCCTACAGAACACCTACTGAATGCTGGCAGAAGACCTCAGACCTCCCAAAAGGCAAGAAACTACCCACGTACCTGGGTAGGGCAAAAGAAAAAACACAGACAAAAGAATAGGGACGGCACCTGCACCAGTGGTAGGGAGCTGTGAAGGAGGAAAGGTTTCCACACACTAGGAAGCCCCTTCGCGGGCGGAGACTGCGGGAGGTGGAGGGGGGAGCTTCGAAGCCGTGGAGGAGAGCACAGCAACAGGGGTGCGGCGGGCAAAGAGGAGAGATTCCCGCACAGAGGATCGGTGCCGACCGGCACTCACCAGCCCAAGAGGCTTGTCTGCTCACCCGCCGGGGTGGGCGGGGCTGGGAGCTGAGGCTCGGCTTTCGGTCGGAGCGCAGGGAGAGGACTGGGGTTGGCGGCTCGAACACAGCCTGAAGGGGTTAGGGCACCACGGCTAGCCGGGAGGGAGTCCTGGGAAAAGTCTGGACCTGCCGAAGAGGCAAGAGACTTTTTCTTCCCTCTTTGTTTCCTGGTGCGCGAGGACAGGGGTTTAAGAGCGCTGCTTGAAGGAACTCCAGAGACAAGCGCGAGCCGCGGCTAAAAGCGCGAACCCCAGAGACGGGTGCGAGCCGCGGCTAAAAGCGCGGACCCCAGAAACGGGCGGGAGACGCTAAGGCTGCTGCTGCCGCCACCAAGAAGCCTGTGTGCAAGCACAGGTCACCATCCACACCCCTCTTCTGGGGAGCCTGTGCAGCCCGCCACTGCCAGGTTCCCGGGGGTCCAGGGACAACTTCCCAGGGAGAACGCACGGCGCGCCTCAGGCTGGAGCAACGTCACGCCGGCCTCTGCCGCCGCAGGCCCGCCCCGCACGCAGTGCCCCTCCCTCCCCCCCCCACCCCCG
>NW_021703778.1:152936086-152941570 GCF_005190385.1 Monodon monoceros | reverse complement strand
CCCCCCCCCACCCCCGACCTGAGTGAGCCGGAGCCCCCAAATCAGCGGCTCCTTTAACCCCGTCCTGTCTGAGCAAAAAACAGATGCCCTCCAGCGACCTACACGCAGAGGCGGGGTCAAATCCAAAGCTGAGCCCCTGTGAGCTGTGAGAACAAAGAAGAGAAAGGGAAATCTCTCCCAGCAGCCTCAGAAACAGCGGATTAAAGCTCCACAATCAACTTGATGTACCCTGCATCTGTGGAATACATGAATAGACAACGAATCATCCCAAATTGAGGAGATGGGCTTCGAGAGCAAGATCTATGATTTTTTCCCCTTTTCCTCTTTTTGTGAATGTGTATGTGTATGTGTATGCTTCTGTGTGAGATCTTGTCTGTATACCTTTGCTTCCACCATTTGTCCTAGGGTTCTGTCCTTTTTTTTTTAAATTTTTTTCTTAATAATTAATTTTAATAACTCTATTATACTTTACTTTTCTTTCTTTCTTTCTTTCTTTCCTTCCTTCCTTCCTTCCTTCCCTCCTTTAGACAACAAACCATCCCAAATTGAGGAGGTGGACTTTGAGAGCAAGATTTATGATTTTTTCCCCTTTACCTCTTTTTGTGAGGGTGTATGTGTATGCTACTGTGTAAGATTTTGTCTGTATAGCTTTGCTTCCACCATTTGTCCTAAGGTTCTATCCATCCCTTTTTTTTTCTCTAAATAATTATTTTTTAATTCAATAACTTTATTATACTTTATTTTATTTTACTGTATCTTCTTTCTTTCTTTTTTCCTTCCTTCCCTCCTTCCTTCTTTCCTTCCTTCCTCCCTCCCTCCCTCCTTTCTTTCCTTCTTGCCTTCTTTCCTTCTTTTCCTTTCTTCCTTCCTTCCTTCCTTCCTTCCTTCCTTCCTTCCTTCCCTCCTTTCTTTCTTTCTTTCTTCCTACTTCTATTAATTTTCTCTACTTTTTCTCCCTTTTATTCTGAGCCGTGTGGATGGAAGGCTCTTGCTGCTCCAGCCAGGAGTCAGTGCTGTGACTCTGAGGTGGGAGAGCCAACTTCAGGACACTGGTCAACAAGAGACCTCCCAGCTCCACATAATATCAAACGGCGAAAATCTTCCAGACATCTCCATCTTAACACCAGCACCCAGCTTCACTCAACGACCAGCAAGCTACAGTGCTGGACACCCTATGCCAAACAACTAGCAAGACAGGAACACAATCCCACCCATTAGCAGAGAGGCTGCCTAAAATCATAATAAGGCCACAGACACCCCAAAACACACCACCAGAAATGGACCTACCCACTAGAGAGACAAGATCCAGCCTCATCCACCACAACACAGGCACTAGTCCCCTCCACCAGGAAGCCTACACAACCACTGAACCAACCTTAGCCACTGGGGACTGACATCAAAAACAACGGGAACTACGAACCTGCTGCAGCCTGCAAAAAGGAGACCCCAAACACAGTAAGATAAGCAAAATGAGAAGACAGAAAAACACACAGCAGATGAAGGAACAAGATAAAAATGCACCAGACCTAACAAATGAAGAGGAAATAGGCAGTCTACCTGAAAAAGAATTCAGAATAATGATAGTAAAGATGATCCAAAATCTTGGAAATAGAATGGACAAAATGCAAGACACATTTAACAAGGACCTAGAAGAAATAAAGATGAAACAAGCAACAATGAACAACACAATAAATGAAATTAAAAATACTCTACCTGGGATCAATAGCAGAATCACTGAGGCAGAAGAACGGATAAGTGACCTGGAAGATAAAATAGTGGAAATAACTACTGCAGAGCAGAATAAAGAAAAAAGAATGAAAAGAACTGAGGACATTCTCAGAGACCTCTGGGGCAACATTAAACGCACCAACATTCGAATTATAGGGGTTCCAGAAGAAGAACAAAAAAAGAAAGGGACTGAGAAAATATTTGAAGAGATTATAGTTGAAAACTTCCCTAATATGGGAAAGGAAATAGTTAATCAAGTCCAGGAAGCACAGAGAGTCCCATACAGAATAAATCCAAGGAGAAATACGCCAAGACACATATTAATCAAACTGTCAAAAATTAAATACAAAGAAAGCATATTAAAAGCATCAAGGGTAAAACAACAAATAACACACAAGGGTATCCCCATAAGGTTAACAGCTGATCTCTCAGCAGAAACCCTACAAGCCAGAAGGGAGTGGCAGGACATACTGAAAGTGATGAAGGAGAAAAACCTGCAACCAAGATTACTCTACCCAGCAAGGATCTCATTCAGATTTGATGGAGAAATTAAAACCTTTACAGACAAGCAAAAGCTGAGAGAGTTCAGCAGCACCAAACCAGCTTTACCACAAATGCTAAAGGAACTCCTCTCGACAAGAAACACAAGAAAAGGAAAAGACCTATAATATCGAACCCAAAACAATTAAGAAAATGGGAATAGGAACATACATATCGATAATTACCTTAAATGTAAATGGACTAAATGCTCCCACCAAAAGACACAGATTGGCTGAATGGATACAAAAACAAGACTCATATATATGCTGTCTACAAAAGACCCACTTCAGACCTAGAGACACATACAGACTGAAAGTAAGGGGATGGAAAAAGATATTCCATGCAAATGGCAACCAAAAGAAAGCTGGAGTAGAAATTCTCATATCAGACAAAATAGACTTTAAAATAAAGACTATTACAAGAGACAAAGAAGGACACTACATAATGATCAAGGGATCGATCCAAGAAGAAGATATAACAATTATAAATATTTATGCACCCAACATAGGAGCACCTCAATACATAAGGCAAATACTAACAGCCATAAAAGGGGAAATCGACAGTAACAAATTCATAGTATGGGACTTCAACACCCCACTTTCACCAATGGACAGATTATCCAAAATGAAAATAAATAAGGAAACACAAGCTTTAAATGATACATTAAACAAGATGGACTTAATTGACATTTATAGGACATTCCATCCAAAAACAACAGAATACACATTTTTCTCAAGTACTCATGGAACATTCTCCAGGATAGATCATATCTTGGGTCACAAATCAAGCCTTGGTAAATTTAAGAAAATTGAAATTGTATCAAGTATCTTTTCCAGCAATGCCATGAGACTAGATATCAATTACAGGAAAAGATCTGTAAAAAATACAAACACATGGAGGCTAAACAATACACTACTTAATAACGAAGTGATCACTGAAGAAATCAAAGAGGAAATAAAAAAATACCTAGAAACAAATGACAATGAAAATACAACAACCCAAAACCTATGGGATGCAGCAAAAGCAGTTTTAAGAGGGAAGTTTATAGCAATACAAGCCCACCTTAAGAAGCAGGAAATATCTTGAATAAACAACCTAACCTTGCACCTCAAGCAATTAGAGAAAGAAGAACAAAAAAACCCCAAAGTTAGCAGAAGGAAAGAAATCATAAAGATAAGATCAGAAATAAATGAAAAAGAAATGAAGGAAACGATAGCAAAGATCAATAAAACTAAAAGCTGGTTCTTTGAGAAGATAAAACAAAACAGATAAACCATTAGCCAGACTCATCAAGAAAAAAAGGGAGAAGACTCAAATCAATAGAATTAGAAATGAAAAAGGAGAAGTAACAACTGACACTGCAGAAATACAAAAGGTCATGAGAGATTACTACAAGCAACTCTATGCCAATAAAATGGACAACCTGGAAGAAATGGACAAATTCTTAGAAATGCACAACCTGCCAAGACTGAATCAGGAAGAAATAGAAAATATGAACAGACCAATCACAAGCACTGAAATTGAAACTGTGATTAAGAATCTTCCAACAAACAAAAACCCAGGACCAGATGGCTTCACAGGCTAATTCTATCAAACATTTAGAGAAGAGCTAACACCTATCCTTCTCAAACTCTTCCAAAATATAACACAGGGAGGAACACTCCCAAACTCATTCTACGAGGCCACCATCACCTTGATACCAAAACCAGACAAGGATGTCACAAAGAAAGAAAACTACAGGCCAATATCACTGATGAACATACATGCAAAAATCCTCAACAAAATACTAGCAAACAGAATCCAACAGCACATTGAAAGGATCATACACCATGATCAAGTGGGGTTTATTCCAGGAATGAAAGGATTCTTCAATATACGCAAATCTATCAATGTGATAAACCATATTAACAAATTGAAGGAGAAAAACCATATGATCATTTCAATAGATGCAGAGAAAGCTTTTGACAAAATTCAACACCCATTTATGATAAAAACCCTGCACAAAGTAGGCATAGAGGGAACTTTCCTCAACTTAATAAAGGCCATATATGACAAGCCCACAGCCAACATCATCCTCAATGGTGAAAAACTGAAAGCATTTCCACTAAGATCAGGAACAAGACAAGGTTGCCCACTCTCACCACTCTTATTCAACATAGTTTTGGAAATTTCAGCCACAGCAATCAGAGAAGAAAAGGAAATAAAAGGAATCCAAATCGGAAAAGAAGAAGTAAAGCTGTCACTGTTTGCAGATGACACGATACTATACACAGAGAATCCTAAAGATGCTACCAGAAAACTACTAGAGCAAATCAATGAATTTGGTAAAGTAGCAGGATACAAAATTAATGCACAGAAATCTCTGGCATTCCTATATACTAATGATGAAAAATCTGAAAGTGAAATCAAGAAAACACTCCCATTTACTATTGCAACAAGAAGAATAAAGTATCTAGGAATAAACCTACCTAAGGAGACAAAAGACCTGTATGCAGAAAATTATAAGACACTGATGAAAGAAATTAAAGATGATACAAATAGATGGAGAGATATACCATGTTCTTGGATTGGAAGAATCAACATTATGAAAATGACTCTACTACCCAAAGCAATCTATAGATTCAATGTAATCCCTATCAAACTACCACTGGCATTTTTCACAGAACTAGAACAAAAAATTTCACAACTTGTATGGAAACACAAAAGACCCTGAATAGCCAAGGTAATCTTGAGAACGAAAAAAGGAGCTGGAGGAATCAGGCTCCCTGACTTCAGACTATACTACAAAGCTACAGTAATCAAGACAGTATGGTACTGGCACAAAAACAGAAAGATAGATCAATGGAACAGGATAGAAAGCCCAGAGATAAACCCACGCACATATGGACAACTTATCTTTGATAAAGGTGGCAGGAATGTACAGTGGAGAAAGGACAGTCTCTTCAATAAGTGGTGCTGGGAAAACTGGACAGGTACATGTAAAAGTATGAGATTATATCACTCCCTAACACCGTACACAAAAATAAGCTCAAAATGGATTAAAGACCTAAATGTAAGGCCAGAAACTATCAAACTCTTAGAGGAATACATAGGCAGAACACTCTATGACATCAATCACAGCAAGATCCTTTTTGACCCACCTCCTAGAGAAATGCAAATAAAAACAAAAATAAACAAATGGGACCTAATGAAACTTCAAAGCTTTTGCACAGCAAG
>NW_021703778.1:152930799-152931086 GCF_005190385.1 Monodon monoceros | reverse complement strand
TTCAAAGCTTTTGCACAGCAAAGTAAACCATAAACAAGACCAAAAGAAAACCCTCAGAATGGGAGAAATTATTTGCAAATGAAGCAACTGACAAAGGATTAATCTCCAAAATTTATAAGCAGCTCATGCAGCTCAGTAACAAAAAAACAAACAACCCAATCCAAAAATGGTCAGAAGACCTCAATAGAAGATATACAGACTGCCAACAAACACATGAAAGGATGCTCAACATCATTAATCATTAGAGAAATGCAAATCAAAACTACAATGAGATATCATCTCACACC
>NW_021703778.1:152832702-152930699 GCF_005190385.1 Monodon monoceros | reverse complement strand
AATATTTGCAAATGAAGCAACTGACAAAGGATTAATTTCCAAAATTTACAAGCAGCTCATGCAGCTCAATAACAAAAAAACAAACAACCCAATCCAAAAATGGGCAGAAGACCTAAATAGACATTTCTCCAAAGAAGATATACAGAATGCCAACAAACACATGAAAGAATGCTCAACATCATTAATCATTAGAGAAATGCAAATCAAAACTACAATGAGATATCATCTCACACCAGTCAGAATGGCCATCATCAAAAAATCTAGAAACAATAAATGCTGGAGAGGGTGTGGAGAAAAGGGAATACTCTTGCACTGCTGGTGGGAATGTGAATTGGTTCAGCCACTATGGAGAACAGTATGGAGGTTCCTTAAAAAACTACAAATAGAACTACCATATGACCCAGCAATCCCACTACTGGGCATATACCCTGAGAAAACCAAAATTCAAAAAGAGTCATGTACCAAAATGTTCATTGCAGCTCTATTTACAGTAGCCCGGAGATGGAAACAACCTAAGTGCCCATCATCGGATGAATGGATAAAGAAGATGTGGCACATATATACAACGGAATATTACTCAGCCATAAAAAGAAACGAAATTGAGCTATTTGTAATGAGGTGGATAGACCTAGAGTCCGTCATACAGAGTGAAGTAAGTCAGAAAGAGAAAGACAAATACCGTATGCTAACACATATATATGGAATTTAAGAAAAAAAAAAGTCATGAAGAACCTAGGGGTAAGACAGGAATAAAGACACAGACCTACTGGAGAACGGACTTGAGGATATGGGGAGGGGGAAGGGAGAGCTGTGACAGGGCGAGAGAGAGGCATGGACATATATACACTAACAAATGTAAGGTAGATAGCTAGTGGGAAGGAGCCGCATGGCACAGGGATATCGGCTCTGTGCTTTATGACCACCTGGAGGGGTGGGATAGGGAGGGTGGGAGGGAGGGAGACGCAAGAGGGAAGAGATATGGGAACATATGTATATGTATAACTGATTCACTTTGTTATAAAGCAGAAACTAACATACCATTGTAAAGCAATTATACCCCAATAAAGATGTTAAAAAAAAAAAAAAGAATGCATATAAGTAGAGCAAGTGAGAGCCACCCACTCATTCAGTAAGGACCAGTTGAGCAACTACTCTGTGGTATACTCTGTACCAGAGACTAAAATAGCAATGAGGACAACGGGGCATAGTCTGAGCCCTCATGGAGCTTAGAGCCTAGTGGAGTACACAGACACTAATCAAAGAATCACACAAATAACTTAAAACTATCTCAATTTTATAAAATGAAAGGAATTCTGTGGACAGATTGGTGGTGATGGTGACGCAACGATGTGAATGTCCTTAATGTCCCCGAACTGTACACTAAAAAATGGTTAAGATGGCAAATTCTGTCATGTGTACTTTGCCATAATTCTTTTAAATGAGAGTAAGTATTATGAGAGGGAGAAAAATCGTGCTGTGAAAGCATAGATGAGGGCAGGTCAGAAGATCCTTCCCTGAGGAAGAAATGATTGAGCTGAAATCCAAAGGAACAATAGCATGGAAGTTGTTATAGGATAACCTTGAAACTACTCCAATTTATAAAAAGGATAAATCATTCACAAATGTGGGTGCTTTATTATTGGTGTGGCAGGATAATGTATTTGAAATATTAACCGATATTTTTTCCCTGTATTTCCTTTCACCCTTCTATCCTTCTCCCCACACCCAAGCAGCAAGTTTAGCCTGTGCTTATTTTGGAGTAAGAAGGGAGGTAGAGAGTCACAGCAAGGGGAAAATCCTACAGCCTTTAACATTCATTCTAGATCTGGGTTTTTGCATAAGACTAGGAATTTAGGTGAAACAGAGAATTTGGGATATCAGTTTTTAGAGAGAAATCATGGATAAAAGAGCAAGGATTTCTCCCAATCCTAGACTTAAAAGAATTTTTAAGCTTGAAATAGTGTACCGGGGAAGCAATGAGATCCTAGAAGCCAGGAATGCTGAGAAAGGGGCACTTTAACCCCAGGTAGGCACTAAAATCCCAGGGAGGTGTGAGACGAGGCATCTGGGAGCAGGAAAGAGGATCCCCATTCTCAGGGAAGAACCTTTGGAGAAGGCAGCAAGATGCAAAGAAGAAAAGGCTACCTGGTGTTTCCGGGACAGCTAGACAGGGCTACTGCGGCCTCACAGAGTGTGAAAGATTAATTCCTGTGCCCCCAGAGGCACAGGAGGTAGCAGAATGAGCTAATGAGTCTGAAACTTATGGGAGAGAGGATGGATGTCTCCTTGTCAACCTGAGCGAACTGATAACCAAGGACCAGATGAGTCATGGACTTCTAAACAGACGCCTTCGGCCCAGATGACATCAATGACTTGAAAGACCGCCCCCAGCAACTCACCAGTGCCTTCACATGACCCCCTGCTGCACCACCCAATGCAGAATTAGAGCCATGAACTGCCTGAGATGAAGTTTCCGCCCTCCTAACAGAATCAGGGAACAAAATAAAATTAGAATGACTCATAGGAGGATAAAGCAAGCTACAGCTTTTGCTCCCTGATTTCCAGGCTGAGATTCATGGTAATAGCAAATTTCCTCTTGTGTACTCTTTATAATTCTTAGTAACACACCTGTGTGTCATGGCACAAAGGTTTAGAATCACTGATACGCATGTTCCCTGCTGGGACATCACATTGGCAAAGTCCAGCCTCAGCCATGGACGAGGGCCAGCGCTGGGCCATTCCTAGGGACCTACAATAGTTCCAGATCCAGGGGTGAGACTGGGTAGCCCTGCCCTATTATTGTGCTGCTTCTTTCCTATTTGTTACTTTCATTTAGGAATTTGATAAATCTCATATATTACTAACAGTGATGATGTCTTGATTTGTCTTTTTTTCTAACCTCCTGCTGAATATTCAACACCTAGAACAGCGTCTGGTACATAGTAGGTATTCAATAAATATCTGTTGAATAAAAGATTGTCTTATACAGAGTAAAGAATTTGTACAAACTTCAAATGACTGCCAGGAGGCCTGGGTTGAACAGCTGGGCCAACTCCCCATGAAATTCTGGATATACCCACAGACAGCCTGATGCTTTTAGATAACATAGCCTAATTTTTAAGACTCAAAAAGTCAGATCCAGCCGAGTCCTAATTGCAAAAATATTCTCAACATCTGGAACGTGGAACACTTAATTGATCATTCCTATCGATACCCAGTTGAATAGAAGCCTGGAGGTTAGCACCTGCCACTTTTAAAATATTATACTAAGCTGTTTAGGCCTTTAAATGTTGCATTAAACTCACAGTACGAGGGTAACGCTGTGTTCAAGGCTGAAAGCCATCTGTGTGGTGAGAAAGGCGAGTTCCAAACACTGTGGTTATGCCGCCCTCTCGTGGCGAAAGGCCACAGCATCTGAAACATTTCCGTGGAAAAACCTCCTATACTCACCACATTCTGTGACTCTGTAAACTTAACAGATGTTATTTACTTCATTTAGTCTTCATAACAACCCTACTTTCAAGGATGCTACTAATATCCCCACATTACAGATGAGAAAACTAAGGCTCAGAGAAGTGAGCAAGCCCAGTTCACTCTGGAGGTAGTAAGTGAAAGAGCTAGGATTCAGACCCAGGTGTGTCTGATTCCAAAGCCCATACGCTTTCCACTACATCATACAAATGATTGTTGTTCATAGTTGTAGCTCCAGCATCCTACAGATAGTGGATACTCACAAAATATTTGTTGGGTGGATGAATAACAGTGGCAGCAGTTGTAGCTTTGCAACAGCAGTATTTTATATGTATACACACACATACACATATATATACGTATATAATTAATATATATATATATATATATCACGTGTTGATTGCCTGCCATGCACACATATCATCTAAGTATGCTTAAGCAGGGCAAAGTTGACATGTTCTGATATATTTTTTAGCTCATTAGTTTAAAGCATTTAAGCCCCCTCTTTTTATAAACACACAAATTTATCATTCAACAAGCATTCATTAAGAAACTACTATGGGCCAAATACAGTTCAGGCTTTGGTGAAGCTTGGGTGATGTGTCTCAAGCCTCATAGCCACTTTGCTGCCTTCCCTTCACATCGCTATGAGCTGGAACTGGACCTCAATCCTGCACCTATTTGCTGTGTAGTTCTGGAGGACGGACCTTGGTTATTAACTTCCTAGATTATCTACATTACTTAACAGTTTGTAGCATGTAATAGCACTTTAAAAGGGGAAGGGTAGGGGTGGGGGAACTTGCATTGTGTTTTTTAACTGCACTCATCAAAACAGCCCTGGTAAATTGTCAGCGTTTGTAAATCTGAACCTCAGGCAGTTTTTGTAACTGTCAAGGGTCCTGCTTCAGAAGTCATGAGCCCATGACAAGACTCAGGATTAAAGCATAAAGACCCCAAAGCCACTGCCTGCTTCCCAGCTTAATGAGCCACTCGACAGCCAGACATTCAGGAAGCATGAGCAAGGAATGGGAAATGTGAGGGAAGAAGTGTTAGGGTATCTATCCAACAGATGTTCTATTCAATTCAAAAATGAAAATATATGAGTACAGGTTATGTAAGCAAGGTTCAGAGAGCGAGAAATACAAGTCATTAAATCCCTATTTGTAAAACAACAAGGAAACTGAATAATCACTAAGATTCCTTTCATCTCCAAGATATTCTGATTGCAATTAGAAGAAAATTGGGGCTTCCCTGGTGGCGCAGTGGTTAAGAATCTGCCTGTCAATGCAGGGGACATGGGTTCGAGCCCTGGTCTGGGAAGATCCCACATGCCGCGGAGCAGCTAAGCCCGTGCGCCACAACTACTGAGCCTGCGGTCTAGAGCCCGCGAGCCACAACTCCTGAAGCCTGTGTGCCTAGAGCTGGTGCTCCGCAACAAGAGAAGCCACTGCAATGAGAGGCATGTGCACCACAACGGAGAGTAGCCCCCACTCACCACAACTAGAGAAAGCCCACGCGCAGCAACAAAGACCCAATGCAGCCAAAAATAAATTAATTTTTTTAAAAAGTCACAGGAAAATTGCCTTTGTTTTCTTTTCTCTGAGATCAGAGAATCAATGTTAAACATACTCTCACCGTGTTCTGAAATCTCAATCTTCTTTTTTTTACCCGCAAATTTATTTTCAATCAGCCAAGATCTGTTGAATAATGCTATGTGCACTAGCTGAACATAGCTCCGGGGTTGGGTTTGACAGGGAAGGAAAGCTGACATCACTGATTTACACTCTCTCTTCAGCATCACTCCTTTGACCTCCCTGGCTGTGTCTTTCTCTTCTATTTAAAGGGATGGGGCGCACAGTAGGTAAGCATCTTTCCGAAGGCTGAAAGGCCTCCAAAGTGTGGCAGAGGAGGAGTGAGGAGGTGGCTTTGGTAGTGAGTTAAACCCTAAAGAGGATATTCCTGCCTGAGGAGTGGTCATGAGAAGGGGACAGGCAAGGAGGTCAGTCTTGCAGACTCAGCTGAGCAACTGCAGGATGCACTGACCTTCCCCTCCTCAAATCCGATGTCCCAGCTTCCAAAGCTGAATGCTCCCTTTCCTCCAGTGTCACTGCATATAAACGACACTTCCTGAGAGACTGCATACAAATGAAGCTTCCTGAGAGATTACTAAGGAAACAAAATAGCACTAAAGCCTCTGTGTTCTCTTAGCTAGCTCGCCACAGCAGGCAGCCAGAGGTCACACAGTGGGGGCAGGAAGTACACACGCTGGATTCATTCATCCTCCTAGAGGCTCTCCTAAGTCATCCCCGGGAGTGTCAGGGGAACAGGAGGCTTCCACAAGGCCTATGCATGGGGACAAGCAGGCAGAGGGATTTGAGGGCACCCTCAAGAGACCCTGCTGCCCAGCAAGTCACATAAACCCCACAGACATCCAGTCTTATCAGAGCACGATGCCTTCAAATTACCAGATCCTGCTTGACTGCTAGCAAGGTCTTATTATCTTTAGCAAAACTCTGACTCTCTGTGGGTCTGTTATCTTTTCTAAAATGAGAAGGCGGAATTCAATGATACCACAGGACCAATATAGCCCTAAACTTTCCTTTAAAAAAAAGTGAAAGAAACTTGCCATCCTAGGTCACCCCCTTAGTCTTTAAAATCAAATGCTTCAGCAGCTGCAGATTTGCAAAACACATTTCCACCTTCTTACCTACTTCCTTGCAAAATTGCACAAGACACGTAAAATTTGCTTGGCTACTACCTACATTTTTGAAGGCCACTTTGTCCCTGTGGTTGGATTTATTCAATTTCCTATGGTAGCCCTAGTAAAAATGGTATCTAATGTAAAACTGGATGAATAAATAAGGAATGGCTGGGATGCCCGATGTGTATAGACTAGCATACATATATAGTCACTGCCTTAGCTTTATCCAGGTCATTTTGGTTTGTGTGCAGATATGTCCTCCTTTAAGTAAACCATACTGAGCAGTCACTCAAAACTCCACATAACCTTGAATTCAAACCAGTGTTTCTTAAAATTCAAACACATGCAATGCTCTTCTGCAAGGCGGCCTGGCCTCCAAGCCTAACTGGCAAGTTTCTTTACATTCCTTCAGCCAAGGCTTTTTACTCAGCTCCCCTTTGAGCACAAACTTGTTAGTTTTTGCCACTAGCAGCAGCCCTTCAAATGAGCTGCAGGATCCTGACTTCAATTTCATTAGAGGTAACAGCGTTTCTATTGGGGGGGGGCAGAAAGCTGAAATCTGTATGCCAGGCAAGCCCCTGTGTCTTCCTATACCTCCTCACTTTAATTTACCTTCCACAACCAGGTTCACCTCCACCTGGTCACCTCCAGGGCTCAGACACGGCTGATCCTTACCCGTCCATCCGTCTCACTTTAAGCATCAACCTGGCTTTGCTCACCCACCTTCCAAGAACATATAACGTTTCTACTCTGTCTGAACATTCATTCTGAGCTACCCCAATTTCACTGAATTCGCTCCCTTCTTCTCTCCCTCCCAGTTCAAGACCCCTGGTGACCTCACACAACCTCACTACCTACCTACCTTTTTCAAGCAAGCCATCTTTTCAAGAGGAGTGAAAATTGGCGTCTCTCATTTAAACCAGAGATCCTAGGATGACAGCAGGCTCAGAACTCTGGAATCTTGGTGATTCCCCCCCAACCCCAACACCTCTACCCTAAATATCCATCTCCATCACCCCCAGCCCAACATGATAGAAAGAAGGACCCGGTTTGGAGGAGGTTATTGAGAGGACGTGACCACCGGTTGACCCACCAGTTGGACTGGGGCAATAAGAGATTCCCAGCCCTCCTCTGCACCTTCTGCCCTGTGGTCCCCCAGTGGGAGCTGTTTTCAAGGATGCAGCCTTGAGAGAGTAAGGTGCTGTGTCGGCCCCCTGGATAGAATACACCACCGAACCTTGTTAATAAGGCCTCTATATCAACTTTTCCGATTCTGGCCGGCGGGGGCAGAATCTACTCGTCTTGGGGCCGCCCAAGACAAGCCTCGTATGTAAGTTTCCTTGCTTATTAAACCCGCCACCTACCAATCTGGAGTGCCTGCCTCTTTCTTCAGTCTCTCCTTGCCCTCCACGTACAGGAGCCAGTTTCAGACTTCACCCAGAGAACTCGCCAGGCTGCGAACCAACCAACACCAGCGAACACGCCGGAAAGAGTCCCCGTTCCCCGCCTTCATGGCTGCGCAGGCGCGCAGGCAGGCGCGCGCACACAGGCAGGCGCCGTGCGTTCCCCTCCGCGACCCAGTCCTGCTGGGCAGTTGGTGCTGCCAACGTGTAAGTCCTTCCTGTTGCAATACTTTTTTTTTTTTCAGTAAATATAATATGTCACATATATTGATTTAAAAAATATGCCTTACACGGGTTAACCATCTGTGGAAACAGAATTCATATTGTTCGGACATAAAATAGTCTACTTATAAAGACATTCATATACATTTAATAGTAGGAGATGGGTTTCTAAACATGTTTCTAGACTGATACATGCTTTCTGAGCTGTCTCTGCACACCACAGTCTGCTTAGTGGACAACTTGCTTACGTCATATTCCTATTTCATTTTTTTCTTCTAGATGTTAATATTCTAATTGTGCGTATGAAGAACTTGAGTCTGCATGCTTGAGAACATGACCCCAGAGTCAGACTGAGTAAGTAACAGAGCTAGAAACTGAAATAGCATTTGTCCTTGAGACTGTACTGTGTATTGGATAATCACACAATTTGAAATTAGAGTACCGTTTTTTTTTAATTTTTTTTCTAATTGAAGTATAGTTGATTTACAATGTTGTGTTAGTTTCAGGTGTACAGCAAAGTGAGGCAGTTATACATATACATGTATCCACTCTTTTTTAGATTCTATTCCCACATAGGTCATTACAGAGTACTGAATAGAGTTCCCTGTGCTATACAGTAGGTTCTTATTAGCTATCTATTTTATATATAGTAGTGCGTATATGTCAATCCCAATCTCTCCCAAGTTATCCCTTCCCCCCACCCCCGCCCCATTCCTCTTGCAGTTCTGCTCCCAGCAAGCCATATGGCCTTTTTTGTTGTTGTTGTTGTTAAAAGAGATTGAAATTAATTGTTTTAATCTCTGGAAATGTTTACAGTATCTCCTGAAAGAAGTGGGGAGTGGGGGATTGTGAGTATTGCATATATCCTCCAAGGACACAGTTGAACTTGCAAAAACTCAGGCATCTCCCTTTGAATGATTCATGAACATCAGCAGCAAGTGGAGTTGTCAAGGCAGTGTCGTCAGTAAGAACACTGATGTTTTTATCCCTGTCTGACTTCTGTGTTTTATTTCTTAATTGATTCTGAACCCAGAGAAGTAATGAGGTAGGATTTATTATCTTCCTCAAACCCCAACAAGGAAAACAAATGTTAAACAGATAACATAAAAATTTTTAACTAATTACACATTGGGATAAGCGCCATGGAGAATAACAGAGTGTATAAAAAGTACCTCAGTCCTCCTGTGTTTCTTCTTTACTCTCACATGACCATGCTCACAGCCCTTCTGACACCAGATGTGCGGCGTTTTTCCCCGACCTCAGCTGGGTGTCCTACAATTTAACTCAATTCAGTCACTATCTACCTGGAGATAGCATCAGATCCCACAGGTTAAGGGCTCAGTCCCACAAGACTGCCTCCCCCTCAACTTCAGATGCCAATCTCAAGTCCAGGTGGTCACTTGTGCTTCTGACCAGTCAGCTACAAATTGGAGGTTCCCTGGAGCCCCTCCTCGGGTTTGATTAATTTGCTAGAGCAGTTCACAGAACTCAAAAAAACTGTTTACTTACTGTCTACCAGTTTATTATAAAAGGATATGGACACATGAACATCCAGATGGAGGAGATGCACAGGGCAAGGAATGTGGCGAAGGGGCAGGGCTTCTATGCCCTCTCCAGGCATCACTGTCCCAGCACCTCCATGAGTTCACCAACATGGAAGCTCCCCAACCCTGTACTTTGGGGATTTTTATGGAGACTTCATCAAGTAGGCATAATCAATCAGTAACTCAATTTCTAGCCCCTCTCCTCTCTCTAAAGAATGGAGGGGGCGGGGATTGAGGCTGAAAATTCCAAACTCCTAATCATAGCTTTATCTTTCTGGTGACCAGCCCCCATCCAGGAGCCCAAGAGTCACCTCATTAGAAAAAAGACTGTTCTATCACCCAGCAAATTACAAGGGTTCAGGAGCCCTGTGTCAGAAACCAGAGGCAAAGACGAATATATCTATTTCCTATTATCTCACACAGGGAAACCACAACCTGTTGATATTATGCACAAGATCTTTTTCATTTTCGGATGAATGGTTTTTGGATTACATGTGCTCTTTGGGCTGTAAAAAACAATAGGTGGTCTGGGGAAAAAATGTGATCATCTCGACAAAAATTCAAATAATGCTTTGGAGTCCTCTGGTGGGGTTTTTGCAGGGATTGTTTAGTTTTGTTTGTATGTTTTGGGGCCATTCCCTTATAAGAATTTAAAACCATCTTTGTATTTAACTAACGATACTTTAATTAAAAAAAAAAAGAAAAAATGAATTCTTAACTCTGAATCTATTCTTCTACCCACACTGCTTTAATGTCTGATATCAGGTGTCAGTACTGCTCTTTGAGCAAAAAGAGAGCTGCCCTGGACCGTATGTCTTAGGGCATACACACACACACACACACACACACACACACATACACACAGAGGCATGCGCAAGCACCAAGAATGTACTCAGGCTCAGTGCAACCTGCAATATAAACATCATTCATAACTACTGCCATCCAGGCTGGAAAAATGATTCTGCATATCTCTTGCTCTAAACCCTTGAAACAGAAAGTAGTTGTGTCCAGATGTATTGCTCTGTGGCCAATGTAGGAAGTGTAGATACTGCTTTGGAAAGAGACCACAAAATAACTTTTCCCTCTCAGCATAAAGGTAATGGATTCTGCTATGGTCTGAATGTTTGCATTCCCCTAAAATTCATACTTTGAAATCCTAACCCCTTCCTGTCCCGTGAGGATACAAGAAGCTGGCAGTCTACAACCCAAAAGAGGGTTCTTACCAGAACCTAACCATGCTAGCACCCTGATCGTGGACTTCCAGCCTACAGAACTATGAGCAACAAATTTCTGCTCTTTATAAGCCACTCAATTAATGGTACCTTGTTATAGCAGTCTGAAGGCACTGAGACAGATTCTTTTGAAATAAACTATCATTTCCCAGTAGTGCCAAGCATTTGTTTTTCCTGATGTTTTTCCTATTCCAGTTCACATTTCTGAAGAGTCTCAAAACCTTCACGATGTTCATAGCAGTTGCAAATGGTAATGAAGGGACATTTTGCAATTACTCTTAAATTTTGTAGAAACAGGTTTAGATATAACACGTATGATGCTTTACATTGGCAACTATATAGACCCTGAATGCTGGAATTGCAAATAGTTTTATTTTTATAAAATATTTAATGTAATTTAATTAAATTTTAAGAAAAGTTATATTAAAATGTTTTAACTTTCATTTTTATTAAAAGTTCATATTCATTAATTATAACTTATACATCACCTTTAATTTTAACATAATTTTGAATACTTCAAAAGAAAAATAATTTTTGAAAATATACATAAAATTTTTATTTTTACATTTATTTACATGCATATTTTAGATGAAAATATGTCTAAATTATACACACTTTGAGTTCTATTGCCTAATGCTTTAGGTCATTGAGATCATGATAGAAATATTAATAAAATATATGAAAGTGGAACTCAACACATTACGTAAATATTTTAAAACTGGAAACCAGGGCTTCCCTGGTGGCACAGTGGTTGGGAGTCCGCCTGCCGATGCGGGGGACACGGGTTTGTGCCCCGGTCCGGGAGGATCCCACATGCTGCGGAGCGGCTGGGCCCGTGAGCCATGGCCGCTGAGCCTGTGTGTCAGGAGCCTGTGCTCTGCAACGGGAGAGGCCACAACAGTGAGAGGCCCGCGTACAGCAAAAAAAAAAAAAAAAAACTGGAAACCAAAAAAAAGGGCAAATTTCTGTCAAGCATGACTCACATAAAATTCCTGACCAATTTATTATATATTCTCTAATGAAAATTTAATTGCTATTTTTTTTTTTTAATTAGCAGATTTTTCTCATCAATTCACAATATGGATAGGTCAGATGAAGTTCCTACAACCTCATATTCTTTATCAAATAAAGATACAATTACATATCACAAAACATAATGTGCACACAGAAAGCAAATAAATGCAATTATAGCACTGAAAAAAGGGATGAATAAAGAGCAATCGATAATATTCAATAAACATAAGTGGTGCCAGTTGAGACCCTTACTGTGATGTTCTTAAAAGGATGATGTTATGTGTCCAAAATTTGCCAGGCATAATGATGCTTTTTGGCTCACTATAAGCATAGTGTTTACAGAAAACAATGGAAAATGTTCAGGTTTAGTACAGA
The DNA here is from genome assembly GCF_005190385.1 of Monodon monoceros. Taxonomy (NCBI): domain Eukaryota; kingdom Metazoa; phylum Chordata; class Mammalia; order Artiodactyla; family Monodontidae; genus Monodon; species Monodon monoceros. The sequence continues at coordinate 152,918,737 of NW_021703778.1, read as the reverse complement.
TGGTTTCAATTTTTGGTGCTAAAATAAACAAAAATAAAATGCAGATAAACATAATAAATGATCACTCTCAAGGACAGAAAATTCAAAATGAGGCCACTTATTTCATGAGTAATAAGGTGAAGAAAGAAAACATACATAAAGTTTAAAAAGTTATTATTACTCAGTTCAGTCAGGTTGTGCAAGCATCAGAATTCATATTAAAAAAATGTATATTCATTACATGTATTGTTGAACTACCAGAAAAGGAAAACAAGTCAAAATGTATATATCTCACTGGTTTTACAGCAGTTGTGAAAATACGTTTAGACTTTACTGAAAAACTGAGAAAATAACTTGCAATTTTAGGTATTGACTTAAGAGATTGATGAGAAAAGCTTAAAGGCTTGCCGAATCTCACTGACATGGCTGGCAAACAAAAAGATGAGTAAGCCAGAATTTTTACCAAAAGTCCAGAAGCATTTGTTTGTGCTGTGTGTGGAACGTAGTTGGAATTTATTGCTGGGTGAAATGGGCTTATCTGCACCAATAGGAATGCTATTCTTTGCAACAGTTCCAGAGATGAAATGCAGTGTTTCTGGATCTGCCCAAAGATGGATTACCATGATGGAACATGATATTTGACCCTATACCAAAATTTGACTCATAAGGAGATGTGTGCTACATTCTGTTAAAGCAACTAGATTCCACTTAGAGAAGATCTAAGATGTACTGGGAGAGTTCAGCAAAATCGTATACCCAAATAAAAAGTGAATAATCATCAAAAATAAAATTAATTTTGAATTTGTGCTATCTGTATTTATTTGGCATGATCCATTGCTTACTTTTTTTTTTTTTTTTTTTGCGGTACGCTGGCCTCTCACCGCTGCGGCCCCTCCCGCCGCGGAGCACAGGCCCCGGACGCGCAGGCCCAGCGGCCACGGCCCACTCGCCCAGCCGCCCCGCAGCATGTGGGATCCTCCCGGACCGGGGCACGAACCCGTGTCCCCTGCATTGGCAGGCGGACCCCCAACCACTGCGCCACCAGGGAAGCCCCGTTGCTTACTTTTAATTTTAAAGAAGAAACAAAACAGATCTACTATAACATTCCACTTCAAAAGCTATTAAGGCAGCGCTCCCCAACCTTTTTGGCACCAGGGACCGGTTTCGTGGAAGTTCAGGCAGTAATGGGAGCAATGGGGAGCGATGGTGAGCTTTGCTTGCTCGCCCGCCACTCACCTCCTGCTGTGCGGCCTGGTTCCTAACAGGCCATGGATACAGTCCATGGCCCAGGGGTTGGGGACCCCTGTGTTAAGGGACTTCCCTGGTGGCCCAGTGCCCAGCTTCGATCCCTGGTCAGGGAACTAGATCCGACATGCCGCAACTAAAGATCCCGAGGGCCGCAACGAAGATCCCACGTGCCACAACTAAGACCCGGCGCAGCCAAATATATAAATAAATATTTTTAAAAAGCTATTAAACTATATATTTTTAATTTTAGAGAATATCTTTCCAAATTGGAAGAAACTGATGTAATATATGCAACAAAGTGATATTCTAATAAAAGATAAAGAATTTAGAAAAAATGAAAATGTTTTCATGATTATGTATAAATATTTCCCAAACAAATTTTAGAAAGCCTATCTCTGGCAAATCACGGATCAGGGTATATTGCTAACTGAAGAGAGATTTTTAACAAATTGAATATCTAACTATTTTTAAGTTCTCTTTATAATACCTCAGCACTGAAAAGTTTGAAAGAAGATCCATGAATGGATCTAGATACTACTCTAGGGAACAATTTAAATTATGATACATGGGACTTCCCTGGTGGCACAGTGGTTAAGAATCCATCTGCCAATGCAGGGAAGACGGGTTCGAGCCCTGGTCCAGGAAGATCCCACATGCCGCAGAGCAACTAAGCCTGTGAGCCACAACTACTGAGCCCACGCACCACAACTACTGAAGGCTGCGCACCTAGAGCCCTTGCTCGCAACAAGAGAAGCCACCGCAATGAGAAGCCCGCACACCGCAATGGAGAGTAGCCCCTGCTCGCCCAACTAGAGAAAGCCTGTGCACAGCAACGAAGCCAAAAACAAATAAATAAAAATATTTTAAAAAATAAATTATGGTATAAAAATAGCAGTTGTATAATGAATTAAAATATGTAATATTTTCTGTAATATAAATACAATTTACCACATGCAACCCTATCACAATATTTGAACATGTTATATAATATTTGCTGTATGTTTCTGAATTTAAGTAGTGCTTTAAAAACTTTATTGGCCATTCAAATTGCTATAGCCTCAGCAAAGTGGTTTCTCCAATTTGGAGTAAAAAGCTATCTAAGAACTACAATGCCTCCAGAAAGATTACGTAATTTGGCACTCCTTAATAGAGCAGAAATTTTGTGAAAAATCTTGATTAAACAACCTAAGTAGAGATGTCGCTGAAATTAAGGCAAGAAAAATTAAAATTTTGGAATAAATGTGTAATTTGTAACTTACATATGTCTTTATGACTCACCCAAACATGACCATCAACAGAACACCCAGGCATGAGTGATAGTAATTAAATTCAGCTGTCTGATATTTGCCGAGTCGCAGTTATTTAAATCTGTAGCTTTGCACATTTTTTGTGGGGGGGGCATTTGTTTTGGCAGGAGGATACAACAGTTGGTTTGCTTAATTTATAACTTTTAGTTCATTGGAAACACAGAGTATAGGCCTCCATTTGTACTCACCCCTGAGCTCTGAAACGCGGGGCACAGGCCTGGCAGGCGTGTCCGTTTGCGTCCGTCATCGGAGGAACACAAGCGTGACACCAGCTCAGCATGGCAGGTGAAGGCTTCCTTCCCCACTACTGTGGTATCCAGCGTAGTATCTTGTCTTTGCAAGACAATAGGCTTCAGAGAATAGTTATACATGAAAATGGGTCCAAATATTATTTTTTATTGTTCCTTGAACCACAAATAATAAATTGCTTATGGAAGGACCCTGGAAAACAGAATCGCTGCTGGAGACGCAGGATCTTTTCATCGAGATTCAAAGGTAACAAAAAGGCTTCATACAGAGATTTTCTTCCTAAAAGTACAGTACAGAAGGGAGAAAAAAAGAGTAACCTTGCAGTGGGGCACTCTGGCAAACATTACCTCAGCCAGGTGATCAAGGTCAGCCTCAGCAGTGATAAGTCTATTGATTGTATGTACCCTTGACCTGATGTGGTAAGAGGAGCCCTTCACCTCTGTGATCTTTCTTACAAAACCCATAATCCCAGTCTAATCATGAGAAAACCATCACACAAATCCTAATTTAGAGACATTCTACAAAATACCCTGCCGGGATCCCTCAAAATTGTCAATCTCAAAAATAAATAAATAAACAAATAAAAAACAAGGAAGATCTGAGAAACTCTCCTAGCCAGGAGGAGCCTAAAGAGATATGATTAAATGCAATACGGTGTCCTGAATGGGATCCTGGAACAGAAGGACATGAGGTAAAAACTAGGGAAAGCTGAATAGAGTGCGGACTTTAGTTAATAATAATGTATCAGTGCTGGTTCATTCATTGTGACAAGGGTACTACATCAATGTAAGAACGCATTAACAATAGGGGAAACTGGGTGTGGAGCATATGGGAACTCTGTACTACATTTGCAACTTTTCTGTAAATATAAAACAATTCTAAGGTTAAAAGTTTATTTTTTAAAAAAGATAATAGAACACGTCTGAAGGACAAAATGGCCTCAAATGAGGCCTCTTAGCCGGAAAGGAGAACCTAAGAAGACACCGCAGAGAGAGAGGAAGATAGGCTTGTGACAGTCAGCCAGGGCTCAGGAAGTCCTAGGAGACGCCTAGTCTGGGCAGAGCAGGGTATTGATTCTGGAACCGTCCTGCCTCCGCCACCCTGATGCCATGGACGTGCTTTGTGGGAAACAGTCATGTGTATGTCACCAAGATCTGTAACTCCTGGAGCCTAAGACCATTTTCCCTCCGAGCAGCCTCTGACCTTGCAGACACTGAGGGAAGGACCTTCCTGCCCCCGACCTTGAGCGGGCGCCATATCAAGTGATGGCCACAAGGTGGCGCATGAGGCCATCAAGAGCCGCAGGCAGGCAGCGCAGTCCGCAGGTGGGCAGTTTGGACTCTGACCCTGGAGGGCAGGTCTGAGTTCCTGCTCCCCAAGAAGGGAGCAGGCAGCAAAACAACCACACTTATGATTTTCAGGTCGCTGTGAGGATTGTAAGGGTGACTGAGGTTGTACCAGGTGTGTATTTCCAGAGTCACAGCAGTGAATAAAATGCAATACTACTCATTTTAATTTCTGATCTTTGCGCCAGGCACCTCTCTGATGGCAGACAACTTAATTTAGTCGTTTCGGGGTTAGGTTTCCTTCAGTCTCATAAAGAAAATGTTTTTTGTTGCTTTGGTTTAGGTTTTTTCACCTTCACTTTAAAATTGAACCAATCCAAGATCTATTGACCCGCACACAACCCCCGTCCCAGGGGGACATCTTACATTAGGGAAAGTTTAAATCACAAAGTGGCATCAAGGCGAGGCAGTATTCCTGGTCCCTGATCTTCCTCCACTGTTCTCTCAGCCCAGCACTGCCTCTGACCTCCCCCTGCTGACCTGGCTCACAGCTTGACCCTGTGACGTAGAAGATTCGATGGGACTTCAGCCACCCTCCCGGCTCCCAGCAACAAGCCTACTGGCTCTCATGCTCCACTCACTCTCCTCAGGTATCTAAGAACATTCAGAGCCTCTCCAAACCACACTCTTGACCCTCCTGTGACTAGACAATCCATGTCCCCATTTTCACAGCATCCCTATGCCTGGTGACATGAGGAGACACTATAAGGTTAACATCTCTTATGGACAATGTTTGTGTCCCCCCCAAATTCATTTGTTGAAACCCTACTCCCAATGTTATGGTATGAGGAGGTGAGGCCTTAGGGAGGTGATTAGGTTCGGATGAGGTCATGAGGATAGAGCCCTCATGAATGGGATTGGTGCCCCCATAAGTGTCCCCAGAGAACTTACTTTCTCTTTGCTCTCTGCCATGTGTGGATACCACAAGAAGTCTGTAGTCTGCAACCTGGAAGAAGGTCCTCATCAGAAGCAACTGTGAGAAATAAATTTATGTTGATTATAAGCCACCCAGTTTGTGGTATTTTGTTATAGCATCCCAAATAGAGTAAGACAATGTCTCCAAAGGACAGGACAGAAAGTGAGCTACAAAATCTCTTTATTTCACACCCAAGGAATTTCAAATTCAAGGAAGGAATTTTCCTTCTGTCCTGGACATTCCTCATGACTACTGTCAGTGCGTGCACGTGTGTGCGCACACACACACGCGCACACACGCACACACACACACCCCACGACAGGTCCGTGAGTGGGGAGGGGATGGGTCTTGCAGAGCACCCTTCTTCGTCCCCTCACTGCAGTTCATCAGCTCTGCTGCTGCAGACTGGGATCCTTTTGCCTCTCTCTCTTCCTTCCTATTCCTGGAATAGAAAAATAAACTCTCTTTGTGTCATATCAAAATCCATCCTGCTCCACTATAGAGTGACAGAAATCAAGAGCCTGGCATCATTGTTTCACGGTGTGAATTGTTTCCACAGCTGTGGATGCTCTTTCCTTTAGCTTTCAAATAAGGAAGGATAACAGCTATTCCTGGCGGCTGAGAAATAGCACATCAGTTAGTACTTTAGAAAGCTATCCACGCTGACTTTGAAGAAAAGAACGCCAGAAAAAGAAAGTGGTTTTATGCTAATGATGGCAGATAAGAGCTTAGAATTACTGTACTTTAAACATTTAAGAAACTGTGCCCTTTGGGGATGAAATGTACAGCATGGGAAGTACAGTCAATAATATTATAACTTTGTATGGTAAACAGACTTATCATGGTGATCATTTTGTAATGTATGGAAATATCAACTCACTATAGTGTGCACCTGGAACTAAAACAGTGTTGTAAGTTAATTATACTTCAATTTAAAAAAAAAGAAAGGACATGTAATCTCAGTATTCTAATAGGTTCTGCGGTGAACAATGTTTACATCGTTACAATGATGCAAACACTAATTATTGATATAATTAAAAGCATGATAAAATTTGGGGGAGAGGATGAGGAAGAAGAGGTGAGGTATTAAATCTTAATCTCTTATAACACTTATAAATTTAAAAATTGCTTCTTTCTTTTCTTTGTATTCTATCTATATGATATGATAGATGTTAACTAAACCTATTGTGATAACAATTTCACAATATATATAAATCAAACCATCATGCTGTATGCCTTATAAACTTATACAGTGATGTATGTAATATTTCTCAATAAGACTGGGGAAGAAAAGAAATTGTGCCCTTATTTTATACTCAAGACGCTCAAGTCAGACCTTTCTAGTTATATGTAGAAATGGCACGTTTGAATTGTGCTTTGCCAAATCTTGGCCTGGGTTGGGGTCCGTCACAAAACATCAGGAGGCAGAGTGGGTAGCCATGGAAGTGAACACTATTTTTATTGAAGTATAGTTGACTTACAATATTATATTAGCTTCAGGTGTACAGCATAATGATTCAGTATTTTTACAGATTATATTCCATTAAAAGTTATTACAAGATAATGGCTATAAATTCCCTATGGTATATAATACATCCTTGTTGCTTACCTATTTTATATGTAGTAATTTGTATCTTTTAATCCCATACCCCTACTTTGCCCCCCTCCCCTCTCCCCACTGGTATCCACTAATTTGTTTGCTCTATCTGTGAGTCTGTTTCTGCTTTGCATATACATCCATTTGTATTATCTTTTGGATTCCACATGTAACTGACATCATACAGTGTTTGTCTTTCTCTGTCTGACATTTCACAAAGCATGATATTTTCTAGGTCTATCCATGTTGCTGCAAATGGCAGAATTTCATGCTTTTTTATGGCTAAGTGATATTCCATATATACATATATAACTCCCATGTGGTGTTATATATATGTATGTCCCACGTCCTAACTTCCATGTGGTGATTAATTTTATTTTAATTTTGAAATTTAATTTTTAAATTTTTCATTTTATTTTTATTATTTAATTTTTTAATTTTATAAACTTGACTGGACCACGAGGTGCCCAGATTAAACATTATTTCTGGGTGTGTCGGTAAGGGTGTTTCCGCATAAGATTAACATTTGGATGGATGGAGTCAGTAAAGCAGATTGCCCTCCCCAACATGGGTGAGCATCACCCAATCTGCTGGGGGGCTAAATAAAACAAATAGTAGAGGAAAGGAGGATTTATTCCCTTCCCCTGCCTGCATTAGCTGGAACATCCGTCTTCTCCTTCCCTTCCTTGGACTCAGCTCCCCAAGTTCTCAGACCTTCTGACTCGGACTGGGATTCACCACTGACTTTCCTAGGTCTCCAGCTTGCAGATGGTAGATCCTGGGACTTCTTAGCCTCTATTTGGTATGATAGATAGATAGCTAGGTAGATAGATCACATAAATATATATTATAAATATAAATAGGAAGATAGATAGAGAGACCTACTGTTTATGTTTTTCTACAAAACCCTAATATACCCCAGTATCTCAATATAACTGTATTTAAAGATAAAATCTTTAAAGAGTTAAGTAAGTTAAAATTAGGTCGTTAGGGTGGGCCCTAATCCAATACAGCTGGTGTCCTCCTAAGGAGAAGAAATTAGAACACAAACACACCCAGGGGGGTGATGATGTGAAGACATGGAGAGAAGATTCCATCAACAGGCCTCAGAGGAAACGAACCCTGCCAGCTCCTTGATCTCAGACCTTCAGAATTGTGAGAAATTATATCTCTGTTGTTTCAGCCACCCGTCTGCGGTCCTCTGTTATGGCAGCCCTAGCAGACTAATACAGGGACATCGGTGTCCTGCAGAAGCCAGAGCCCTTCTCCATGCAGCTTAACATACCCGGAGTTGCAGATACTGAAGGAGGATTCAAGAAAGCAGAGCAGCTGCAGGCCTAGCTGCTGCTTCACACCAGTGGGGTGAGTCAGCAGATCAGCAAGGATGTGTGTGGGCTCTACAGCCTGTGTGAGCTGCTGCTTCCCTTCTGCCCTCTGAATGCCCCACAAAAGTCTTGTGACCCACCCTAACTAGAAACGTACAGGAAGAGGAATTCTGGGGAAGGCAGTTCAGCTTAAGCAAGTTGGCATACCACAAAGTCAACGTAATCACCCAACACGGAACTTAGCCCCTTCTACCATTTCCATGACAACAACGGTCCTCAGCTGGGCTGATTTCGCCCCACGGTGGGATATTTGGCAAGGTTTACATATACTTTTAGCTGTCACAACTGAGAGGTGGGGCTGTTACTAGTATCTAGTGGGTAGAAGTCAGCGATGATCCTAAACTCTCTTCGATACCTGGAGCCCTCATGACAAAGAATTATCCAGTCCCCAAATGCCAATCATCCCAAGGTTGAGAAACCCTGCCTTACAACAAGTCCTTCATACCAAGAATTCTTTCTTTTTTTTTTTAAATACCTATCCATCATTTCCTATTACTCTCTTTTTAAAAAAAAAAAAGATTCCTTTTTACTGCATTTTTTAAATTTATTTTATTTTTAAAATTTATTTATTTTTGGCTGCGTTGGGTCTTTGTTGCTGTGCGCGGGCTTTCTTTGTTGCAGTGCTCGGGCTTCTCATTGCGGTGGCTTCTCTTGTTGCGGAGCACGGGCTCTAGGTGTGCGGGCTTCAGTAGTTGTGGCATGTAGGCTCAGTGGTTGTGGCATGTAGGCTCAGTAGTTGTGGCTTGCGGGCTTAGTTGCTCCATGGCATGTGGGATCTTCCAGGACCAGGGCTCGAACCCGTGTCCCCTGCATTGGCAGGCGGATTCTTAACCACTGCGCCACCAGGCAAGCCCCATACCAAGATTTCTAAGTCTTAGCAGACGTAATGCAGACTGAGCTGGGGAGAGGGGTGTGGACAGTCAGGCTGCACAGTGCCTGGCACACCATCATCTGTTCTGCTTCTCCTTTTTTCCTCCCTTTGCTCTTCACTCCCCCCTACCACAATCCCAGGAGCTCCATATTCTTCCCCTCTAGCTTCAAAGTAGTTTTCCCCTTCTCTAAAATCTTAACAACCTCCAACATCCTGAAACTCAGGATTCCATCTTACACCTCAAAGAGTTATCAAAATATTTTTCCTAAACAATGCGACTTCTAAATCTTGCAATTTCAGTTGACTTGTTTTCCTTTTTTGCTTATCTATATTTCTCATTTATCCCCCACTGAGAAGATATTTTTAGTAGAGGAAAACAGTATGTCTTTGGGGGGGAGGGGAAATATATAACATGTAAAACTTCTTACAAAGTAATACCAAATGAATAAAGTATCAAATTTAGTTGTATACACTGTATGACTTTATTTTTAAAGTGAAAAACAAAAAACCCTAACAGGCACAGGGAACAGCAATAGGAACAAATGACTAGAAAGAAATATTGATACATCAATATGATGTTTAGTTTAGGAAATCAAACAAGAAGTGACTTTGTTTTCTCTGTAGGTGTTTTTCCTAATTTTTAAAAATTAACACAGTGTACATACCCTGACTTAGAGTGGAGGACAGACCTTTAATTTTGATGGATGTCACTCCCATTATTAGGTTACATTATATGGCAGAAGTGAAGGGATTTTTACAAATATAAGGTCCCTAGTCTGTTGACTTTGAGTTAATCAAAAGACAGGTTATCCAGGTAGGGCCTGACCTAATCAGATGAGCCCTTTAAAAGACAGTTTACCGTCCAAAGATTTGAAGCAACAGACTCTCTCTTCTGCTGGCCTTGAAGAAGCAGTGAGTTTGCTGCCATGGCTTTTATCGCTTCAAAGAGATGAACTCTGTGAATATCCACATGATCTCAGAGAAGGAACCCAGGTCTGAGACCCCTCAGTTGCAACCTTGTGAGACCCTAACCAGAGGATTCATTTAAACTGTGCCAGGACTCCTGACCCATGGAAACTATGAGATGATAAATGTGTTTTTAAGCTGCTAAATTTGTTGATCAGCAATAGAAAACTAATACAACAGCCAATGAAAAACATACATTTTAATAAATAAACTTTAGACTGGAAACAAAGTGATCAGGGTCTATATCACCATCATTAACCCGCTATATGATCTTAAACAAGTCACTTCTTAAGGCATGAGGTTTTTAAAATATGTAATGTGAGAGATAAAAGCTTGAAAATTCTATGATTCTAAATCTTGCCACAATAAACACTCAGTTACTGTGCTTTTCTCCTGTCTTGTTGGTAATGGAGTCTTGTAGTGCTAAAGATAAGTAGCCCATTAGTTAGGTTGTCAAAATCTTTTCATAATAAAGAGATTCTCTTTATAACGCTATTTATTCTGTAAGACATGGCACTTGCCTCACTACAACCCAATTATAATTTTGGAATAAAATATGTAGCAAAATGCTTAAGATCAAATACATACAAACTAAAATAGCACAAAGGAATATTTTATGAAAAGGGAAAAAGTCCAACAAGAGACAGATTAAACTGGATGTATGCTTCTTCGAATCTAGAATTGGTTTTTGGAAAGGTCTTAAGACAATCAGGAAATAAGTGCAAGCAGTCTAGCTAGAGGACAGATACAGGAAAGTGCGGGAGTGTCCAAGCAGTATAATTGCATCTGAAGAAGAATGTATGTGCCGTGGGCTGAATTGTATGCACCCTCCCCCCAAATTCATATGTTGAAGCCTTAGACCCCCCCCAATGTGATGGTATTTGGAGATGGAGCCATTGGGAGGTGATTAGATGAGGTCATGAGGGTGGGGTCCTGTGATACATTTAGTGTCCTTATAAAAAGAGACATCAGAATCTGAGGGCACACTCACTCACTCTCTGTGCCTTGTGAGGACACAGCAAAAAGACATCTGTTTGCAAGAAAGCTCTCACCAGAATACAACCATGCTGGCACCTTGATCTCAGACTTCCAGCCTTCAGAACTGTGAGATATAAATTCTGTTCTTTAAGCCACCCAGTCTATGGTATTCTGTTATGGCAGCCCAAGCTGCCCTAATACATATATGTTAGGGGGGAAAATATAAAATTGGAGTTGTAGAGGACAGGAGAGAAAAAAAGGTGTTTGGTGGTCACACGGGGAAATTTTAACTCATTACCCATGGTTACAGGAAATCTTTATAAGTTTTTAAGTGAGAGAGTTTGAGGAAAATGAGTCTGATGATGGCCCCATCAGCAAGTTTATGTGACATGAAGTAATAAGGGTTATGACTAGGATGGTGACCATGGAAATAGAAAAGGAAGTAGAACTTTCAAGAAACATTAGGGGACAAGAATTGCCAGGACTTGGAGATGAATTTAATTGTTGTTAAACTATGAACTCCGTTCTTAAGCCTGACAAGTGAGAAATTCTGATGAGGAAAATGGTGGAGGCCTGGCTAATTAGCATAGAGGAGTTGACGTAGGGACCTGGCCCTCATTACTGGAGGTACCTGCCCTGCCTACTTCCTGGCTAAACTCCCAAGGTCTTCTGGAGAATCCATAAATAACTAAAAATGGTTTCTGGTACCTTTAGTGAGACTGCTCAAGGACAGAATACCCAGGTCGCCCTCTTTCTTAGTCGCCACCTAATCGGTGCTTTTAAAAAATTGCTTAAAATGTTTACAGTCTCCAGATGGTCTCCAACTTTTTCCTCCCTTCTCTTTCTTTATCATAAATCCTTTTTTTCCTTTATTCCTTGACGTAGCACAAAACCCACTCCCTCGTATGTGTACATGCACTCCTTTTGCATGTATATTTGTGTACAAAATATAGAAATGTCTCAATGATTCTGTGATACAAGGATGGACGCCTTCTTCCTCTTCATTCTTGGTCTCTGAAATCAGTCTCCAGGTTGAAATACTGGTGCCCACACTCAGCTTGGGGAAGTTACTAAGCATTTCTATGTCTCAGTTTCTCTGTCTACAAAATAGGGAAAATTGAAGTACCTTCCTCATATTACTATTAACATCAAGCTTAAATGACAACTGCATATGTAAAGTGCTACCACAGTGCTAGGGACACTGCGAGTGCACAGCAAAGCTTAGTTACTACGATTAGGAACTCAGCAAACCTAGGATCTGTCCAGATTGTCAGTAGGAGTGGAATAAATAGAGAGAAATAATAAGCACCCTTTGAAAATGAATAGGTACATATTTGCAATGTCTTATGAGTCAAAGTATTTCAAAATAAAAAGTTATTTTTAAAACCATGAACAAGGACAGCCTGATAAGAAGTTCTCCCCATGACCTTTGCCCCTCTACTCTAGTTACCTTTCACACAAGAGGTAGAATTCAAACTGCCCGACCACAATTGGTCATTAATGCATTTGTGCTGGATAAAAGTCTGACAATAATAAGGCCTTACTCTTTGGTCTTCTGTTGACAGAATCCTTTCTTATTTTATTGCTTTTAATTTTCATGACAGGTCTGAGAAGTAAGGCAAGTGTAGTGATTCTGACTTTGTAGATTAAGAAACTGAGCCTCAGGGAGGTTCCATAAATTGACAAAGTTCCCTGGCTGAGCTGGCAGATGACACAATCCAGAGTAGGACCCAGGTCAGTTCCACAACATGGCTTTTTTCTTAGTAGCACATGAGACTGCTTTTTTAAGAAGTGGTTTTTTTAAAATATATTTTAAAATGAGGTGTATATTAGTTTCCTATTACTGCTATCACGAATTACCACAAATGTAGTGGCTTAGAACACAAATTTATTCTCTTACAGTTCTGGATGTCAGAAGTCCAAAAGTAGGCCTTCGAAGGCTAAAATCGCCAAGTTGGCAGGGCTGTGTTCCTTCTGGAGGTTCTAAGGGATAACCCATTCCTTGCCTTTTCCAGCTTCTAGAGGCTTCTAGAGGCTGTCTGCATTCCTCATGACCCCCTTTCAGCAACAGCATCCCTCCAACCTCTGCCTCCATCATCACTTCTTCTCTTTCTGACTTGGAGCCTCCTGCCTCCCTCTTGTAAGGATGCTTGTGATTATGTTTAGGACCATCTGGATAATCCAGGAGAATCTCCCCATCTCAAGACCCTTAACCACATCAGCAAAGTCCTATGCCTTATAACGGGGGTCCCCAACCCCCACGCAGTGGACCGATACCAGTCTGTGGCCTGTTAGGAACCTGGCTGCACGGCAGGGGATGAGTGGCGGGCGAGTGAGCGAAGCTTCATCTGCCACTCCCCATGGCTCCTCATGGCTCCCTATCCCTTGCATTACTGCCTGCACCATCCCCCCACTCCCCGTGGAGAAATTGTCTTCCACAAAACTGGTCCCTGGTGCCAAAAATGTTGGGGACCGCTGCCTTACAAGGTGACATATTCACTGGTTTGGGGATTAGGACATGAACACCTTTGGCGGGGGTCATTATTTTGCCTGCCCCAAGGTATCATTCCATACAGTAAAATGCATGGATGTTAAGGGCATGGTTCTATGAATTCTGACAAATAGATATATTCATATGAACCGCACACTAGTCAGACTACTGAAGATTGCCATCATCCAAAATTTCCCTCTTGCCTCTTTCCAGCGGCCCTACCTACCCTCACCGGAAGCAGCTGCTGTTCTGAGTGCTGTCGCTATAAATTAGTTTCACCTGTTCTCAAGCTCCATAGGCATGGAATCATAAACAATGTACTCTCTTTTGTGTCTGGTTTCTTTCACTCACCATAATGTTTTTGTGATTCATCCATGATGTGTACAAACCAGTCATCTTTCCTTTTTCTTTTTTTTTTTTTTTTTTGCTGAGTAATATTCCATTGTATAAATAAATATACTACTGCTTGTTTATCCATTCACCAGAAGGTGGACATTTTAAATTATTCTAAAATCTTCCCTATTGTGAATATAGCTACTATGAACATTTTTGCACAAGACATTTTGTGGACATGATCTCATCTCTCTTGAGTACATACTTAAGAATGAAACTCCTGAGTTATACAGTAGGTGTATGTTTCAATGTATAAGAAAAATTTTACTCAACAGTTGAAAGCCTTTACAGCCCCACCAGTTGTATTCTCTTTAAAATATATGTACTGCAGGGGCTTCCCTGGTGGTGTAGTGGTTGAGAGTCCGCCTGCCGATGCAGGGGACACTGGTTCGTGCCCCGGTCCAGGAAGATCCCACATGCCGTGGAGCTGCTGGGCCCGTGAGCCATGGCCGCTGAGCCTGTGCATCCGGAGCCTGTGCTCCGCAACGGGAGAGGCCACAACAGTGAGAGGCCCGCATACCACCCCCCCAAAAAATATATATATATATGTACTGCAAATATTTTCTTCTATTTTCTCTATGGCTCATTCATTTATTTCCTCAGAGGTTTTAATATAAAGAGATAAATAGTTATAGAAATGGATATAGATGTGTGTGGCTGTGCATAGGTATATTATGGGTGTGTGTATGCATTCATATGTATGCACATGTTTATATGCATATGTAGACACACACACACACACACACACACACACACACACACACACACACACTCCCCAACTCAATCCACTAAGAGATTTTGGAAACATTAAACCCACAGTAGCAATGAGTATTCCTGGAATGTAAACACCATTCTCCACTGAAAGAAAGCAGGCTTCCTTGGAGAAATGGCTGATTCCAGGGCTGGGTTAGGAAAAGCAGAAAATATATAAATAGTTCAAAATGTAAGGGGATGCTCAAATAATGATGGGGACATGTCAGAAAGATACAGGACACAGTTTGAAGGAGCACCCACTGGCCAAATATGAGATGATCTGAACCTCAAAATATAATGATAGTGAAGATTACAAACTATTGAATAAAGAAGCTATGAATTTGCACTAATGTAAATTAATTAAATAAATAAATAAGAAGAGAAAGCTCTGCCTACACAAGAAAGCTAATAAAAAATATAGAAATAATGATGGAATTAGAAAATAACCATTTGGCAACCATCATGGTCATTATAGGTTCAGGCAAGAATCATGAATGCACATGGTAAAACTAGTGGGTGAATGTTTGAGGGATGATGAGATATTTACATAGTCTCAAAGTATCCTCTACAAGATACGTATTAATTATAAAAGGTAAATATAGTGGAAACATCCCTTCTTAACAACTGATTAAAATGATCATTGCCAGGATTTGGACTAACCAATAGCACTTGGCTCCTAATGTGATGCACTGAGAAGAATTTAACATCACTTCTGAGGTGTTCTTGCCAAACGTGCATAACCTGAATCTAATCATGACACAAACTGAAATTAGGGCACATTCTATGAAATAACATGTTACACTTTAAAAATGTCAATATAGTGAGGTTCAGGAACACACACACACACACACACACACACACACACACACACACACAGCCTCAGGAGCTGTTCCAGGTTAAAGGATACTAATGAGACATGACAAACTGGATACACCTCACGATCTTGGATTTTCCTTTGTTAAAAAAGACATCATTGGGGGCTTCCCTGGTGGTGCAGTGGTTGAGAGTCCGCCTGCCGATGCAGGGGACACAGGTTCGTGCCCCGGTCCAGGAAGATCCCACATGCCGCAGAGTGGCTGGGCCCGTGAGCTATGGCCGCTGAGCCTATGCGTCCAGAGCCTGTGCTCCGCAACGGGAGAGGCCACAGCAGTGAGAGGCACACGTACCGCAAAAAAAAAAAAAAAAGACACATCATTGTGACAAATTGGGGCAACCCAAATAACGTCGGTAGATTAGATAACAGTATTTGAATCCGTGCTAAATTCCTAACTTTGGTAACAGTTCTGTGATTATGTTAGAGAATTCTTTGTTTTCAGAGAATACACACTAACATATTTAGGGATAAAGAGGCATCATGTCTGCAATTTATTCTCAGTTGTTTTAATCACATACATGTGTGCCTGTGTATACACACATTTTTCATGCATATATGGATATATATTTATTAATGTATATTTTAATATATATAACTCATATTTCTTTTTTGTCAATGCACCCCTTTGAGTTGGATTTGTACGAAGTCAATCCGGTATAGGTGGGAGCCTATTCAAGTATAGGAAATGATGAAAAACCCTATTTTACTTCTAAGGGATTTTCATTTACAATATTATTTGAATATTTTAAAAATCCTTACTTGAAGATCCTTCTCTTGATAATGGCTATTTTGCACTTATCTATCTCAATTCCTAACCAGTGTATAAACTTCCTCTGAATCAAACTTTTGAGTACAATTGTTTTAATTGGTTACTTTAGCATTATGTCCAAACAATTAATAAAGACATTTGTGTAATTAATTGGGTCATTCTGGTGCAGCAGAGGGGAAATCTCCAGGCCATTACTCAAGCCACACTTCAAGATAGCCAGTCTCAGAATATTAAAAAATCGCATTCTGATTACCGTTTAATATTGACCCCAAATCCCTAAACCTTTTGGCCCCAATCTCTTCTCTGACATCCCCTGCTTCTCCTCGCCTGCTATGCCTTCCTTCACCCTCTTCTGCAGCCACAGGCCTCCCTTCTGTTCTTAGACCCTAACAGGTAAGGTTTTCCCTTGGAACCTTCATTTGGTTCCTGTTGTTTATTCCCGGAAGACTCTTCACTCTCACATCTTCATGATTCACTCCCTCATCAATTTAAGTCTTTGTTCAAATGTGTGCATTACAGGGAAGCCTTTCCTGACTTCCCTACTTTAAATTTAAATGGTCCCAACCCTCCCATTAGTATCCTTATTCTCTTCCCTGGCTTTATGTTTTTTCTCTAGAGCACTTATGAGCTTCTAATATATCATAATTTACTTATTTATTTTATTCTTTTTTCTCCCCCTGGCTAGAATGTAAACTCCATGACTTTTGTGTGTTTTGCGGATTGCTAAATCCCAAGCAACAAGAGCCTCACAGGAGGTGCTGAGAAAGGTAAACAAAGAGCAGCCCGTGACATCCAGAAGCTGGCCTGGCATCCACACCCAGGCCATGTTATTCTCCTGTTGGACATAAACAATGTCACAGAATACCAACCACAGACAGGTTACTCTGAGACCAAGGTAAAATGAGACAAAGGAAGGCCGTTTCATAATTTTACCTAAGCACAGACAAAAACAAGTTCCCTGGACCACCCACAAAATACAACACTTCCTCTCTTGGCCAAAATGAGCAATGGCTACTTCTTCACCAATGACAGTTTTATCCTCCTTCTAGTCTCCTCTCCCTTAAGACAAGGTTTATTGATTGATTTCTACGAAATCATAGAAATCAGGGGTATTTCTAATAGCATCCAATCCAGAGCAAAACTGGCTTTCCTGGATCCTCCCACAAATAACACAACCAAAGCCCAAGTCCTATAACAGGTTCTATTTAAAGCCCCTTCCTGAAACACCCTAGAGTGTGTGTGTTCTTCCTCATTGCCATAAGTACTAAACCTAATGTGTTCAACTACTGGTGTATTCCTGGTGGTCTTTGGCTGGAAGACATTGACTGTGCCCCAAAAATATGTGTTGAATCAATGAAGGAAGAAAGGAAGGATTATCCTGTGAATATAATGTCCCTAATCCAACATTCACAAATGAAATACACTGCCATCTACACAGGAGTTAAGTATTCTGAATCTAATGGGAGCTCCCAGCAGTTTATCTCCATTTTCTAAGATTCACTTAATCAAAGTCTTATTGAAATTTAGTTTTAATCCAGTCTTTCTCCAGAACTGGTAGTTAAATCTATGAAAAAGTCAGGTCAAAAGATGCCTGTCTATTTATTCAGGGTATAAAGGTATCCTGGCTTTTCCTTTATCTGGTGTGAGTCAACACTGCTCAGAAAGAATACACATCTCCAAAGTAAATGTCACTTCAGGATGACACTTGGTAAATAGAGCCTTACACTCATACACACGACCCCATCCATTCTATTACCGCAAACTTAGGTAGTATATCAAATACACTTCTCCGTAATCTGGGATCTACATCCTGACTTTTACAAGACTTAATTATAATCATAGGAAGTGACTGGAATATTCAAAGCTTGTTTATTTTGATTACTAAATTATCTACCTGCCATATACAATCCTGGAATTCTAGGTATACAATAAGATATAAAAACATTGTCTGTTTACTCAAGGAGCGCGGAATGTACACAAAGAGATGCCAGGTTCTATCTCACAATATGGTGCAAGGTTTTATATTTTCATTTATCCATGAAAAAGAAACATAAAAATAATGACTTTAATTCACCTCATCTACCTCAAAGAAAGTACTGTACATTCTTCTCCAAGCCCCGAGGGGAAAATATCCTGCTCCCCGTCTCGCCCTTATCCTGCCCTGGCAGATATGTTCATGCAACATATCTGCCTTCACACATTGCCAACTCAGATCTCTAAGAATAGCACAGGCAAGGATACTCAGCTAGAGTTGGTGATAATCACTCCATTCTTGGGAAAAGGCTCTGAGGGTTATCTCACCATCCTTAAATGAAGAACAAGCTGGATTCACATCCTCAACACTTTCAGGAGGTTCTCAATATTTGCTGATTGTTTGATTCATTTCAATGGAATAAGGTCACATCAATGTCAACTGCATAAAAAGGCACTTATTATCTACCTCTATTGGGTCCTATGCTGTGTTGTAATGCAGAGCAAACAGGTTTTCTGCAACTCAGAAATCTGTGACAATGACCTAGAACACTGATATGAACAAGTAGAACAGAGTACAGACAGCTGAGCAAACAGTAAAAAAAGTCTATGAATTAAATAATACTAACATTTTGTACAAATTGAATGAGTACACAACTTTAACTGGGAATGTTGTCAGGAAGCCTTGAGGAGTGTATGCTCAGACCAGATAAGGCCATGGAGAATTCACAACCTTTTCACTAATTAATCAAAATGCAATATAGCAGGCTGACAAAATAAACCTGGCTTTCCCACACCATATTCTAGATCTGCTCTGGAGACTTGGAATTTCCCCCAGGGAGTCAAGGTCTCAGAACATGTCAATTACTCATTGCTGGCTAAAGACAATAGCTTTAGCAGCTCTAAATCTTTTTCAAATTAAGGGAATAAAGCTAACTTTATTAGTCTTAATAAAAATTAATTTTTAATTTGCTTTGCTCCTTTGCTTCAAACAAAGAATCAATAAGAAATAATGTTTGTAGTCTGTCGTTCAGAGTGAAGTAAGTCAGAAAGAGAAAAACAAATACCATATGCTAACACACATATATGGAATCTAAAAAAAAAAGTGGTTCTGAAGAACCTAGGGGCAGGACAGGAATAAAGATGCAGATGTAGAGAATGGACTTGAGGACACCGGGAGGGGGAAGGGCAAGCTGGGACGAAGTGAGAGAGTGGCATTGACATATGTACACTACCAAATGTAAAACAGATAGCTAGTGGGAAGAAGCCGCATAGCACAGGGAGATCAGCTCGGTGCTTTATGACCACCTAGAGGGGTGGGATAGGGAGGGTGGGAGGGAGACGCAAGAGGGAGGGGACATGGGGATATATGTATACATATAGCTGATTCACTTTGTTATACAGCAGAAACTAACACAACAATGTAAAGCAATTATACTTTAGTAAAGATGTTAAAAAAAAAAAAAGAATTACATGGGGATATGATTAAACCTAGGCCCCAGACCCACCATATCAGAAAAAGAGGGCTGGGAGTCTATTTTAACAAGCATTCCTGTAATGTTTATAACAGGACCAATTTGGGAAATACTGATTTTTTGTCAACAATAAAATAAAACTTGTCAATTGAAATGTGGGGAAAAAAAAAAAGAAAGAATGTTTGTAGACGATTCTATAATGAAGAAAGCACTTTTTCCTCCCTGTATATCTCGAACTTCACAACAGACCTCGTGTCCTGGTGAAGAGGGTATTATTAACATACCCATTTTTCAGATGAGGTAAGAGGAGTGAAGTAAATTTCCTGTATAATAGGGGTGCAAGTGCTCCTTAATATTTCCTCTAAGATAAAAGTATGGTAGATTTTTTTAAGATTAAACTATGGTAGACAGCATGTGCTTTGAAAATAGTTTAAAAATACTTTATTGGTAAGGTGTATTCATTAATCAACAAATAATTATCTAGTGCTAGTAGGTGACAAGTCCAATGCTATATTCCTATACATTGAATTGCATAGTTGTCTTTGGCCTCAGCAAGCTACCACCCACTTAAAAGGCAAGTTTGTGACTGTTCTGTAGACGCTTAAAGAAATGAGGATTAATGAGGACTGGCCTGGACAGAGAGGACTCAGCCAAGATGAAATGGAAGTGAAGTTGGGAAGATGCCAGGGTTGTGGCTAAGAAGAAGAAGAAGCAAGGGCAGTGGGGAGAGGGTAGGGGAGCCCATGAGAAGGCAAGAGAGTGTGAATGTGGAAACTGGGAAAGTAGTAAAAGAGAAGCTGAAAATTTGTCATTGCAGCACCTAGCACAGGGCCTTGAATATAAGAAGCACTCAGTAAAGAAAAAGATGAAAAATGAAGTTGGGTCTCAACCAAACAGTGAACTTTCCTCAATCTTATCAGTCAGATAATCACTGTTTCTCTTATGGAGGGCAGAAGTTTCTTCCCCAATACTTCCCACAAGAAAGTAGAACTGTCAGTTTTAAGGCAGCCATTAAAATTTTTTGGAAAAGAAGATGAAAGCAGTGTTTAAGGAAAATTCATCTGGCCATAGTATGCAGTTTAGGTTACAGTGAAGAGAGAATGGTGTTGGTGAGTATGGCTAGAACTCAGGTGCATCAAGAAGGTAA
This sequence comes from Monodon monoceros, assembly GCF_005190385.1. Lineage (NCBI taxonomy): Eukaryota > Metazoa > Chordata > Mammalia > Artiodactyla > Monodontidae > Monodon > Monodon monoceros. The sequence goes on along the minus strand of NW_021703778.1, from coordinate 152,898,022 downwards.
GGGAAAATGAGGGTCAGTAAGGAAGTTTTCAGTGAGAAAGAGAAAAATGGTCACATAGTATACTAGATTTTACTCTATGATTTAAAATGACAGGAACTCTGAGGAAGCATTGTTAATGACAAAAATAGAGATGAGTGTGGTAGTAGTAGAAAAGAGAACTCTTTTTCATGGGACAATATTTTTCCTTCATCCTCTCCAATGTGAATGTTGACAATAGTTTTTTATCCTCTTCCTGGAAAAGAGGACTCTTCCGCAAAGAAGATGGAACACAGATGGTATGAAGATATGTGGCCAGTATGGACTTTGCCAAAATCCTGAACTCAGAATGTCTAGGTTGTAGACCTAAGAGCTGACTGTGGGTGAATACTAGGGAAAGCAGAATGACAATTTGATGAAAGGGTAGGAAGACTAAGCCACCGCTCTGCTACCGAGTTGAGCATGCCTGGAGTTAGTACTTAATACACAAGACTATTTCCACTTCTGCAATGCAATCTGTCACCTTTATCTCCAAATACACCAACCTAGACTCTTGAACCTAGTCAATGTAAGACCTAGGTAGTCAATGAAGAAGAAAACAATGTAACTTACAAAAGGAGAGGGATGAGGACAAATGTTTGAAAGGGTTTTGCAAAGACTGTTTACCCCTTTTTCCAGATTATTATTATCTGGTAGATGTCGTAAAAATGAATACTAGCATTGACATAGTCTGTACTGGGTGGGGTTTATTTCCTCTTGTTTTGTAGGGGAAAGGGGGACCAGTAGTGAGTTCCATCCTGGTTTCCATATATATGGTACTGTTTCGTTTACGTTAAAAAAAAGTACCTCGAATTCAGTCTAGCTGTTGTATTTTTCCTCAGTGCTGATACCACTATGTCCAATTCAAATTTTCTAAATAAAACAAAGAGGAAGAGCTTAACATATTACAAACTCTTAACCTTATAATGTGTGTTTCTTGATATTTATTTGGCTCAAAAAAAAAAAAAAAACCTGTGAGTTCACGGCCTGGAGTTGGTGTCTAGCCCAGGTGTTAGCTAAGTTCTCTTAACTTCTACAACCACCTGCACTTTTAAATATTGCCCCACGATGGACTACGTTTCCCAAGAGCACACACAGAGAGAGGCCCTTGAAGTCCATTGTGGGAATTGTAGTCCTGGGTGACTTTTCGTCCAACCCTGGACTCATGCTCTGATTCCGGGATGATTAAACCCAGGAGCTACCAATTAGCTGGGGCCATGTCGGTGAGGCCGTGGCCCAACCGGGAAAGCCGGTGTGAGAATCTCGCGTAATGATTGGCCAATTCTTGACCCTAGGGGCGGGGCAATAAGGTGGGCGGGAAGGCCGCGGCGATTGGGCGAGGAGCGTACGACGGCGGGCGGGGATTGGCTAAATGCTAGGGCAGGGAGGCCTGGGAAAGGGGCGGAGGAAGGAAACCAGAGCAGGAAGAGCAGCAGCGAGGCGGTGGCGGTGGCGGCGGCGGCGGCTGAGTTGGTGGTGGCAGAGGAGAAAGCGACAGCTCCAGCGGGTGGTAGCGGCCCTGAGAGCAGGATGCGGGTCTGGGTTGGGCTGACGTTCCTGCTCTGTGCGGTGCTGCTGGACTCGGCCTCCGCGTCCTCGGGTCAGTATCCGCCCCCTCGGACTGGAGGCCAGGAGCCACCGCCCCCCCGGCCTCCATCCCGGGGCAGGGCCGTGGGGGCTCCAGCTCACACCTCGTAGTAGCCTGTCACTCGCTGTCATTTCTTGGGCTTCGGTTGGCCTGGGTCAGAGCGGGTGTTTAGGGGAGCTTGAGAGGGGAGGAAAAGAAGGGGCGGTCCCCCTGCTCACACCTCTCCTCACTTCACAAACTTTACACGACTCCTCCCGAATGAGCAGTGCCTCCATGGGAATGAATCCTGACAGCTGGCTTAGACCCACAGTGACACAGGAGCCCTTCCAGAGCTTCCACGACTCTCATGTAGATTATGTACTGCATCGGTTTTGAAACTTTGGCTTTGGGATTTGTAAGTTAAGTAATTGGTACACCTGGGGTTGTCTGGGCAGCGCCAGGTCCATCAAAACCAGGATGTTGACAGTGGTTTGGTGGGTTTGCTTAGCACCTGAGATTGCCCTGTCTCTTTGTTTAAAAAATGAAGACTTTTGATGTAAATGTGCCTACTCTGTACCCCTTTTAAAGAAATATTCTTAAGAAAGTGTTTTTTACTGTGTCACAGTGTTTCTGAGCCGCCCCATGTTTGCTGACAGTAATTTTATGATTTTTGAAAAAAAATCTTGGTTCTTATAAATGTAAACTGGATAGCATCTAGATTTAACTTTTTACATAGATAGAGAAATTCATATGCTTTTGATTTGATTTTCCAGTTAGCTGATTTATACCCTGGCTCTGAAAATTTTCATTTCTCTTTTTTAATAGTTTAATGTACCTACATCTGAAAACGTCTATTTTGAGAGTGTTGGTAAAGAAGCATTTAGTGTTTCTGAGTATTGGTTAAAAAAACAATCAGTACAATAAAGCTTTTGAATTTTAATCAGTTTCAGTTAACAAAACAGCAGTTCTGTGGCTTTAAATTTTTTTTGGAACAAGGCAGGGTATAAATGTCAACTCTTTTTTTTTTTTCCCCAACAGAAAATTTCCCAGATGGTTATCTGAATCCTCAAATTATCCGTCCTAGTTGTAAGTCAATGCTGTAACGTCATTCTGCTTCTAAAATAAGAGGTCTAAACCTAAAATTCTATCCGTAGTGTGGTTTAAGATACCATTTCAAAAGCAACAAGCATATGCCAGTTACTTTACTGCCAACATCATGCTCTGAGGTCTGCCCCCCGCCTTCTAGTGTTGATTTGTGTTCCTGACCAAATCTTTAAAACTCTGTGTAACTCCTGAAGCCACTGCTAGCAGTTATTTGATCAAAGGAAGTATGAAATCAGTACTGTAGAGTACCTGATGGACCATGAACCACCTGCATCAGAATTCCTCTTAAGGGTTTGTTAAAAACGCAGTTTTAGGTCTGGAACAGGTTGGGGTATCTGTAGTTTAAAAAGCTCCACAAGTGATTCTTCACCCTAAAGTGGAAGAACTACTAATTAAAGAACATGGTGCATATCCCTCTGAATTCAATTTGCAGAACTTAAAGAAAATTAAAGCATGTAAACATTTTCCTGCATCTTCCTTTGACTAGATTGCACATATCTAAAGCATCATGTCAGTGGAGATGATGCTTGAAGAAGTTTTTTAGTCAACAGTTGGGATTCTCCATATATTATAATAGAAGACTGTTAATACTGAAGTGTTAAATCTTTGGGTTGTGTTGATGTACTCAAAGGACTATGTTCACAAAACATCTGTTCTGATTTCCATCATAGTTAAACTGCCAAAATGTTTCTCTGGGAGAAGCGAAAATCTTACTCAGCCAGAACTAAAACTATATAGATGTGAATGCTGATCAGTAATAAAGGCACTGCTGTTCTCACGTGAAGTGCAAATATCATAAAACGCTTGTGAGATAAAGTTTTATAAGTTGAGCACATGGATTTTCAGTTGACTTTTTATTCATTAAATTGCTTATTTATACAGGATATCAGCCTCATTTTTATTTTAAAGATTTACTCCTATTTAAAAATCAAGTTTTGGGTCATAATTTTGTGTTGACATAATGTTTGAGTGTTAGTGGTTACCCAGAGCAAGTTGCATTTATTGCCAGGTAGAATTTGATCAGCCAACAAAGGGAATCTTGATCCTATCATTGTTACTAGCTGTTATCTAATATCTTGTCTTAAAGGCATGTAAAAGTATAATACTTTTATTAGAAATGTTTTCTTTTCCTTGTGAATAGATAAATTTAAAGGAGGAGATTTAAAAGATACTACTCTCATTTTCTCAAGATAATAATGAAAAATGCTTTAACTTTTCTCACATGTTTTCTTGTTTTTGACAGGAAGTGTCTTACTGGTTAAAATGGTTTACTTTTTTTCTTTATGCCAAATAATATTACAGAGTCTTGTAAGTTAGGTCCATTGCTAGGTATCTCAGGTAACAGTTATATTAATTAACACCATGTATTTAAAGAGTAGATTTCAGATTGCAGAATATGTTTCATTTCACTGTTCTTTTGTTCCTTAAAACTTTGTTGAGAGTCAACAAGGCAGATGATATTATTCCCTTTTGACACTTGAGGAAGAGGAGGCTGAGCAAACTTGCTATATTGAACCGTGTGTGCAATGTTGACATGTAATGAAGCCAGGTTTTGAGCCTAGCTCTCCAGGCCTTGGATTTGGAGTAATTGGGAATCAGCAGTATCCTAGGATCTGCACAGATTCAATGGCAAAGCCAAAGACAGGATATCTGGTCTCTTTTCACTAAACTTGTAAGACTTTCTGTGTTTGAAGATATATCAGTCTGTTTAATTTACATGACAAGTTGGAAAATGAATTTGTAATGACCACTTTTCCCTGAAAGAGTATCCCTGGTATTTTGCCGTTTTGTTAGCTGATATAATAAAAATGAATATTGGTCTTTTTCAAAGGAAGGGGTATGATTACCAAGGTAATGTAAACCATGGTATTTTGGATATGATACTCTTGAGAGAAATCCATAGCTCTTCATTGAATCCTTTTGCATTCTTCTTGTTGCTTGATATATGTGTTCTGATAAAAGCCTTACTATATTCTTTTTATTTATGTGTAACTTCAGTATTTTTAATCCTTACCTGACTGCCTGTCATAAGTCTCTAGGTTATAAGAAACTTCTTTAAAGTGTTATGTGAATGGACATATTAGTTTCAAAGAGAAAATACCTTTGCTTTAAGATTACCATCTGGAGTAGGCTTTCCCAGTTTAGTAAATGAGAAGGAAAGCTCTTATTTACCAGTAACCTGAGTATATATTCCTAGTTCGTGGAGAGAAAAGAAAGAGAAGCGTGATGCCATTCATACAGAGTAACCCCGATGTCACAAGTTCCCATGTCTCTGGGAGTTCAGAAACACATTTTGCTACTCTAATGCCTGACAGCTTGTAGTGTCTCAAATGTACATGTCTTAAAATTTATTTATAGGCATCTATATTATTTACTTATTAGCTACATATGTGAACTATTGTGACAAGGTACTCAGTTGAGTGATTACTGATTTGAGTTCCAACTAATCTAAAGTTTCAGTATTTGGGGATATACCCTATACATTTCACATTTAATGTCTGCTCTTGATTTATTAACTAGCTAATGTTTATGACTAATTAAATACATTCACACATACAACTTTGTTATTAGAGATGAATTTTTTTTCCTTTATCCAAAGATCTGCTGAGAATGGACTTTGAACCATATGTTAGAACTTGGGCTTTGGGTAATACTTGTGAAGAAGTGAGCATGAAGGATGATTGTTCATTAATTGACATCACTACCTAAATGTTATGGGCACTGTGGGACTAATACATGCTATACCCTTCTCCTCCCCACCCACCAGAAATAAAATATTTGGAAGGTAATCTAAAAGTAGTGAGTGTGAAAATAGCTATAATTTAAGTTTTCTTTGAATTTACAGCACTTTATATATGGCACAACCTCACCAGTAGACTGATTTTTCTCAGATATTCAAAAGAAACAAATACTGTGAAATAGAGTTGGGTATTTGGTACATAATGAGTTGATTATACTTCTTAAAGTTGGCTCAGTACTTTGGTAACACAAACTCCAAAACATGTTTTTGTTGTACTTTGGAGAGTTACAAGTTACCAATCATATTTAGGATCTAACCATATGAAGTAAAGATAAACGGCAACCATAACACCAAATTTTCTAGTAAAAAAATCACATGGTCTTATAGCATTTTGTCTACTGGTTAATTTCTCACATAATTTACGGAGCTGGCAATACTGAAGCTTACACCTGGATAAAATCAGGTAATTTTAATAGTAAGAAGGAAACTTAGAGATCATCTGACAGTTGTTTTTTTAACTGGCTGGGAATACAAAGATCAAATATTTGTGAATGGCCGTTGGGTTGTTGAATGTGTTTATATAAGAGCAGGAAAAAGAATAGCAAGCAGCCAGAATAGAAGTAGCAGAGAAATGCAGAAAGAATAATAGAAGGAAACTTAATGTAATTGGACTAAACCAAAACAGCCAATATGAATTTGGAAGAAAGATGTAAATAGTGGCTGTATTTATTATTTATTTGATATAAGCTATTGATTTCTTAATAAATAGATCTCATGTGAGTAAATATATGATAGTGTGATGCTACTTTTTAATGCATATCTTGTTATGTCTTCAGTAAAGTCAAACACAAATTCTGACTATCTTTGGCCACTCTGCTGTCAGATAATAATAATTCTTAATGTCCATCTTAGTGAACAATAAAATGCTAGTTATCACTAAAATAAGCTAGAGTAACTCCAGATTCTGAGCTGAGGAGAAGAATGGGTGGAATCCCGAACCGCAAAATCAGGGCTCTATTTTTATAAATTTAGCAACTCGTTCTCAGTAGTGGACTAACTATAACAGAAGAACTGGATGGCATCTGAAGAAATGTCTGGTTTTGGTGGCGGTGGTCTTGGTCTTCCTACCTGTGTACCAGATGAAGCTAATGTCTTTCCTGAATAAAGAGGAAAAAAATACCACCCCCAACACCCTTTTTTCCTTTCACTTAATCTTTTCTGAACAGTTGTTGAATACGACCAATTTTTAGATAATTATAGATTTATTTATCCAGTGTCTTATTATTTGTTGTATTATCAAATGCTTTCATTTAATATACCTGCAATTTCCAAACAAGAAAGATGACTAAATTGTCTTAAAATTTCTTTACAGATGAAGAAGGCAACCAGGATGAAACCTTAGATTCCAAGGTGTGTACTCAGATTTACATTGACCATTATTTGATGCCCAATTTAAAAGCATGAATGATGTATCTTCAAAAAGATGTGAAATCTGCATCTTTTGAGCAACAGAACTATATTTTTTTAAAAAAGGAAAAGAAAGATAGCTAGTGCCAATATTAGTTCTTCTGGGAGGAAAAATCACTGACCTATAGGAGAGAGAATAATATTTCTAAGAGTGTTGGTTACTAGATTTAATTCCAACTTAAATGTGCTGTGTGTGTGTGTGTGTGTGTGTGTGTGGAAGAGCCTGAAGGCAGTTACATTTTTTACTGCCTAATGAGAGATTGATTTTATTCTTTCTTTTTTTAGTTTTTTAATTTGAAGATTTAACCTCTGCCATTTGTTTACACTTACCAATTAAAAAAAATCTGCTAATGCACTTACTTGGTTGATTGAATGAATAAGGCTGATTATTACATCTTCAAAGAGACCAATCAGTTATGATCCCTGATCTCTAGATTGGAAGGAATGTAGGTAAGAAACAGGAAGTTATAGTACAGGGCTGTCATATGGGGAAGTATAAGATATATTGGGAGCAAGTAGGGGGAGACCCTAACCTAGACTTGGGGAATTTAAGGAAAGCTTCTTGGGGGGAGGTAACATCTAAGTTGAAATCCGAAGAGTCAGTTTTAGGCAGGTGATGAAGGCATGTGATGGACACATGCCAAAGTGTATAGAGGCGAATGAGTATGACACATTCAAGGAACTGAAGGAGGTGTATCTGGATTAGTGAAAGAAATGGTCAAATTAGGTTGGAGGGAGTCTTGTTAGTAGTGGAAACTAAAAATACTTTATATTGTCAGACTTCTTTGCCGTCAGATGAGTCGGTAGAGGACCATAGCCCAGCAGGCAGAGTAGTCGCTGGTCAGATATTCCTTGATTCAGAAGAATCAGAATTGGAATCACCTATTCAAGAAGAGGAAGATGGCCTCAGAAGCCAAGAAGGGGAAACTGTTACAGAAGAAATCAGCTTTCTAGAATCTGCAAACCCAGAAAACAAGGACTATGAAGAGCCAATGAAAGTACGGAAACCAGGTAGTCTGGACATTTTGTTTACTTTTGCCTTTTAGGAAGGAGGCAACTGAAATTTTAAAACTGGTATAGAAGGTGCAGTAGTCCTATTTTACTGATATTCACCACATATAATGTATAGCGTATAATTTTACAGGATAAGTTACAGAAGCTGAATTTGATAGTCACAATTGCATTTGTATTAGTATTCAAACATTTCTTTTTGGACTCCAGTATGTAACAGTCTGTCAGAGTGGTACACAAAATAGAAACTCAGACAGGAAGTGTTGTCTAACTTGCTGCTTTGGTTATTTTCAGAACTGTGTTAGGATTTTTACTACAATAATCTTTTCAGTCATCCTAGGTAATTTGATTTAGTTGTTTATCCTAAAGTTACATAAAAACTTTAATCCTCTTCTAACTTTTGCTTTCTTGACACTCTAATTTTTAAACTTACAGCTTGATCTTTCTCACAGTAGAGTGTGCTAAATACCTGTTCTATTAAAAATTAGTTATTAATGTATCCACTCTGCCCTGTCCCACCACCCATCTGTCATTTAGTTTATTATTTCAAAGATCGCCGCCATATCTGCTTATTCTGTTATTAGCCAATCTCGAGAATTGATCCAGGTTTTACCTTTTAAAAATATAATTTTTATTACAAATATTTTATACAAAAAAAAGAGAAACCATTTTTTTCTTTGATTAAAAGTACCTTAATCCCATCAAGTAGAAATAACAGCTGTCAACATAGTGGAGAATACTCTTTCAGGCTTTTTTCTAGATGTATGGTTTCAAGAAGACTAAACTGGTTCAAAATGTATATACTATTTTACAGCCTGCGTTTTGCACTTAACAGTTTGTCTTGAACATTTTCCCATATTATTTAATATTCTTTTACAATTTAATGGTTAACGGCTATAAAAAATTTTACATGTAAATATACCATAACAATATTTTTTGCTGGGAGACCATTTTAAGTATACCTTTGTACACATCTATGAAAATTTCCTTAGAGTTAGTTCTTAAAAGTAAACCTTAAAAGTAAAGTATAAAATTTGAAAAGACATTTGAGTTATATTGCTAAACTGTTCTGCAGAAAAGTAAGTCTGTTCCTTTTCCTGTACCTCAGCCAAGTGTATATTACCATTTTTAATTTTTGCCAAATATTTATTTTCATTCCTTTCTTTTTTGTTAGGGAGACTTCCAAACAAGTACAAAAGTAGAGGGTGTAATGACCCCCATGTACGCACCGTCACCCAGCTTCAACAGCCATCAACACTCTTGTTCTTGTTTCATCTTTGCCACTCCATATCCATTTACTCTTTTTTTTCCCTAGATTATTAAGCAAATTCCATTGTTTTACCTGCATACATATCTCTAAAAGTAAGAATTTTTTTCAACAAAATGAAAAATACAATAGTATTATAACACCCACAAAATTAGCTATTATTCCTTTATCACCCAGTACCCAGATTCCGTTTAGTTTTCCCACTTGTTTCAAATGTCTTTTTGGAATTGGTTTCTGTCAGTCGGTGTCCACACTAAGATGTTAGGTTTCTCTTAATCTGTAACAATTTTCCCTTCCTTGTTTTTAAGTGTCATTTTATTTGTTAAAGAAAGAATATCCTTTGTGCCATAGGATTTCCCTCATTCTGGATCTAGCTGGTCATATGCTAGTAATGTAATCGAACTTGTTCCACTATCTGCTGTCTAGTCTATGAACTGGAAGTTGGCTCTGAAGGCCTGGGTAGATTTAGTTCTATTTTTTAATCGATAATATTTATAGTTAGTGTTGTATGCTTCCCATTGCATTACCTGGGAGTTACATAGTATCTGATTGTCCCACTCCTAGTGATTGGTCAGCAGGGTCGGGTGGTGTCGGCCTGACCCAGCCATACAAAAGTTCCTCATTGACCTTTCACCCAGAGCTTTTGGGAACCATTTCGTTTGTTGTCTGGATGCATTATTTCATTAGGAGTTTCAAAATAATGACATGTTAACTTATCATTCCTCCTGCATTTGTTATCTGGAGTTCTTTTCTAAAGAACTTTCCCTCATCAACTATTTGGTTACCCAGAAATATAATCCACACAGCAAGATAAATGCTTGATTCTTTCCCTTGAAATATTTTCAGATAATGATTTGGTGCCCTAGCGACCTCCAAAAGAGACCAGTGAATATGTTTTCTGTTTGTTTTGCTTTGCTTTTGAGCATCATTACAAATCCATGGGTTTTATACAGCTAGGCTTTACTCTTTTGCAATCATGCTTTTTTATTGCTCACATTATTGCATCTTTGGCTCTTGAGAGTCCCTTTAAGTTCATTCCTTTGTCCTTTTGACTAATCGTAGGTAACTTTTAAACTTCTTCCTTTTTAGGCAGGACAAGATGTCCCAAATTCATCTTATACTTTTCCTTACCCCAAAATGAATCTCAGCCATTTCTCCAGGGAATCCATATTCCTTTTAGTGGGAAATTGTATTTATTTTAGATACTGTAATCTAGACACCAAGGATATGCATTGCAACTGAATTGTCATTACTAATAGGCCTTTTTGGTGGGTAAGGTTAGGAAATATAACATTGATATTGATTATTCTAGTTCAAATTAAATATTACAAGTGAGATAACACAGAGGGTCAGAGTGACAAACTCACAAGAATCAGAGATCCTACCCAGTATCAAACTTGACTAATATTTTCAAAGATATAATTATCACAAGACACAAGTCACAGATCTGTGGCTGCCAGAGCTGCTCCCAGGTCCTGTCTTACCTCAGTTAAGATGCTCTCTGGCTTATTTTAACATATGTTTTTAATATATGAGGCCTTTGAGTGATTGATATGGAGTGTCACTTCCACAAAAGGGAGCTATTTCGGTTATGAAACATCTCCAGTTTATTCCCTGATAACTGCATGGCTTGTGTGGTATTTTCTAGGAAGTCACGCCTGATAAATACTTACATCCTAGGTTTATGTACAGTGAGCAGTCTGGACAAACCAGGTCCAACCTGGTAAAGCAGTGCACAAGTAAGGACTCTCCTGGTGGTAAATACCTTGAGTGCATTTGCCAGAAGGTCTCTTGTTAGCATGTGTCTCAGATGATTTGATCACGTCACCTGTCTGTCTCTCTGCCTCTTGGGCAGTAAAAAGAGAGAGTGGATTTCAAGTCTGCTGTTAGTCCTTTCCGCCCATCAGGATTTTTGCTTCTTTCTTTTATGTTTGGGTCTCCTTGCCCTGATGCTGAAAATCATGGCACCTAACAACATTAATGTTATGTTACTTTAATCAAACAAATAAAGTATATATCATTTCAAAATAACAATGGCAACCTTACCACTAACCACCGAATGCAGTGTAAGGTTTCTTTGTGGTTCTTTTTGTTCTTAGTATTTATTTTACTAGTGATTTGTATCAATAATATGATGTGTTTTAAAATCATTTCAGTAATGCTCTGTGTGGTCATACCAACAACTTTATAAACATTCAGATTCACTTGTTTTAGTTTTTCAATAATTGCTTTTTTTCATTCAAACTTGTTTTTAATGTATTATTAATACATGAAAAGGCTTATGTACATACATATAAGTTGCATATGCATGACTTTTTGTGTACTCCCAGCTACATTAGACCTGGGTTATATGACAGTTACTTCTAGACTTGCTTCCTTTGTCAGCCTCTTACCCATGTCTCTGCATATTGATCTTCCTAAAACCCAAATGTGATCCTATAATTCCCCTATTTACAACCCCCATTATCTTCCATTTGCCTATGAGATGAAGTGCTTGCTCCTTAGCAAGATTCACAAAGCCTCTGGGTGCATGTGGCCGCCATCTTCTGTGACTTCATCTCCCAAAGCTTCCCCCCATTTGCCCTTTTCCAGCGATGCTAAACCCATCACCCTTCTTCAGAGGCATATACAAGTTCACCCCACTGCTTAGGATACCTTCCTCACCCCCTTGCCCAAATCCATGTATCGCCTTTCTGCTCATCCTTAAAGATAAACTTAGGTTTCTCTTTTCTAAAGTAGTTCCTGAACCATCCAAGGGTAGTTATGAATCTCTTGTATGTAAGGACTTCTTATCTAGTGTCCCTGTTTTCACCCTTTCCCCTGATGCCAGTTATCTAATAGCAGGCAGACTGATCCTACTTCCTGTTCACAAGCCACCAATGGCTTCCTGTCACGTTCAGAATAAAATCCAAACAAGGCTTTATGTGATCAAGCCTCTCCTCTCTGACCTCATCTGTCACTCACAGGACTCCAGTCACACTTGCTTTCTGCTGTTCGTTGGAACATTTCACACTTATTCCCAGTACCCAAGACCACAGCCCCGGGCTCGATGATTCTCTGGAAAGACTCACAGGACTCAGCATATAGTCGTATTTACAGCTATGATTTATTACAGAAAAAGAGTACAGAGCAAAATCAGCAAAGGGAATGGTGCATGGGGTGAGTCTGGGGGACACCACATGCAAGCTTGCAAGGGTGTTCTCCCAGAAGAGTCACACGGTATGTGTTTAATTTACCCAGCAAAAAGTTGTGACAACATGTGTGAAATGTCTACCAGGGAAACTCCTTAGAGACCTAGTACCGGAGTTTTTATAGAGGGCTAGTCACATAGGTTCTCTGTGCCTAGCACATACCAAAATTGCAGACTCCCAGAAGGAAGGCACGTGTTCAGCATAAATCATATTTTTTGTACAGTTGAGGTGAGTCACTCATAACAGTTAGGGTAGTGGGAACCCTTCCAAAATCTTAAGTTCCCAGACACAAGCCAAGGGCCAGCCTTGTAAGCAGGCCTTTTCAAGGATAGAAGTTTAGGCCTGCTATTTTCACTCTACTCTACGTGGCATACCCCTTTGGTCATTGGCCAGGTTGTCTTCACAGCAAAATTATTATCAATATGACCCAGACAGCAGAGTGAGACCAACCTGCAGTATTGATTTCAGTTGTGCTCTTCACGTGTCTTAGCCAAATAAGAAATCCCATTAATCATAAAGGTCTATCTTAGACAGGTAGCTTCCTCCTTAAGTTTCTGTTTTAACTTTTTTTACCTGGCTCTAAGCATCAGTTCAGGCCCAGTACAAGTCTGGCCAGTAAGTTGAAGCTGAGTTGAAAGCCTTCCGGGGCTGAGGCAGTGTCGTGATAGGGTACACATACAGAAGTACAATCCCAAAAGGAATTTTTGGGAATTCCCAGAGAATCCCTAGAAATGGAAAGTTTACAATCGTTGGGCACCCCGAGCAAGACATAAATTAGGCAGTATGATGTGACTGCCCACTGTGGGTATCTTATCCTAGGGATCCCAGTCCAATCCAAAAAATTTAGTTCAGTGCTTGGTTTCAGAGGGACTGCCAATCAGTTCCAAACAGTTTTGTTGCCTGTGACAACAGTTCATCCACCTCGTGAGTGTGGTCAGCATCGGGAGGTTTTCTGCATAGAAAGTGCAGGGGTTGGGTCAGATCCTGCCGCCTCAGTCAGCGCTGCCGGGTATGATCACAGCTCAGCTGTCTGAACTCAGAGCGCTCTCAACAGCTTGGAGGGGTGCACAGAGAGTTTTCCTTCAGGAAAAGGAGGAAGCTCCCAGAAGTAATTTCGAAGAACAAAGATCATAATGCCCTCTCCCCTCTCTTGTGCCTTTCCAGCTGCAGGGGTTTTGGTTTATTTCCCTTGGTTGTTCTAAAATCAGTGTTTTCCCCTCAACATTCATAATTTTATGTTTTTACAGTCATCCCCTACTTTCATCCAGACCTTTCATCTGGAGGGGTTCTGTAAAAGAGGTGCAAAACATCTTCATAGAAAATCCCCTTTACACAGCCAAACCGGAAAAACGTCATTATCGGTCAGGACAAAACTCCTGAATTTTCAAAAAATTTCAAAATAGTTTTACATAACCTTCCACCGCTTTCACTGTGGTGACTTTATCTGGTGAACAGCCTAGAAAAGATCAGCCCCTTTCTGAGGATGGCTGCATGACTAATCACCTTGCACTCAGGCGTGTGCAGCAGGAGAGACGTGAGGGAAGCAGAGTCAGAGGTGTAGTCCATCGTTGCGAATGGCAGCTCTTCAGGAGACGCAGGCACAGGGAGTTGACCTCAGTTAGACATGCTCTAGAGGGGGTTGGAGTCGGCTCAGCCTGTCAGGAGTGATCAGAGGTCACAGTTGCTGTGATGTACCCTCTCCCAAATTGCAGCTTTCAGCTATAGCCACAAGTTAAGAATGTGGTCAGGCTCTGTGTCAGCACTATACAGGCAGTCAGCAGCTTGATTTCAGATGGTCCCATCAAAGAACAAGTCCTTTCCTGCTGGGATTTGTATGGGACCCAGATGGTGCAGCTGAGCAGCTGTGATGTCCTCATAGGGTAGACCCCCACAGCGAGGTGGCCTAATGTGCAGAGGTCACACAGTATGAGTTTTCTTTATGAGCCTATGCCTGTTTTCAGTTCAACACAGCTCCCACTTAGGTTGGAAGCTTATACCAGACAATATCAGGCCTCAGCTTAGAATCAGATACAGGCAGTTAGGATCTGTGAATTCAGGAGTTTAAAAAAAGTCAGAGACTTTTCTTCAGCAGCAAAGACTAGATGCTACAGGCCAGAAAGGCCAAGTGGAAGATAAGGCTTTCCTATGACCGTCTGGTTTTGTCATTCTTCAAGTCCAAATCAACCCCTTCACAAGTATGCACATCGGTCTCTAAGGGACAGACCTCCACTTTCACAAGCTCTCATTAGCCAACTAAAACCTGCTTTTTAGAACTCTAAAAGTAGATCTCCATCTGTAGGTCACCTTTCTTTCTTATTGTCTCCCTTTTTCCAGAGGCTCCAACAAGCAAAAATTCATATCTTCCATAGCAAAACTCATCAGTTACAGAGACTTGTTCTGTTTCCAATACTCAGAGAGTTTAAATTCCAATCCGCCCACTGGCGGCAAAAAGCAAGGAAGTTGTGTCCCACTAACACATTTCTTTTTTTGCAGCTTCCCTTGATCAGGATGATTCCTCTGGCATGTATGCAGTTACAAGCATTTAACATTTTATATCCATTTTTACCATACATCCAGATGTCATAACCACAAAATATAAAGTCACTAAAAAATTTTCCTTTTTTCTTTTTTCCTCATTGCAAATTTACTTAAACTCCTAGCAATATGTTCAGTGTTTGCAGTGTTAGCATTGCAGCTGCCAGGGAAGATCCAGGCTGGAATGCAGGGGAGGAAGGGGAGTGGAGGAGGTACTGCAGCAGCAGCTAGGCTGAAAAAACTGCTGTGGTGTGACCTCCCTCCCTTTTTCTGTTGTTGTTTTGTTTTGTTTTATCTAAAATGTTGCTCCAGCCCTGGGACCTGATTTAAACCCCACCCCCAGCCCACTTGGAGAAGAGCACAATGCAGACTTTTAACATTTTTGGCCTTTTCACCTTCGGGCATTTGGGGCCCCTTTTTCCTCCCATGGAGGAGAGAGCAAAACCCAAAGGCATCACTTTAGCCAGCATGGCCAGAAGCAGTGTGGGATGCAGCAGGCCTACTCTCCAGGAGTTGGATCTATCATTTTCAGATTCCACAGGTAACTTTTACCTCTCATAACATACAGCAGATCAGCTACTGCTGCATACCATGGATAACCCCATAATCAGCTGGGCACCAAAGATACATCACACCGGGCCCCTTATTCTTCTTTTCCCAAAATTTCACCGTCTATTAGTGAGTCAGGGTTGGTTTAGGGAACCCCACTTCTGATGCCAGTTGATATTGGGAGACCCCCTAGACCACCCCTGGGTTCAATGATTTGCTGGGAGGACTCAGGATATAGTTGTACTCACAGCTATGATTTATTGTAGTGAAAGGATACAAAGCAAAATCAGCATGGGATGAGGTCCAAAGGAAACAAGGTGCAAGTTTCCCAAGGGTCCTCTCCCAGTGGAGTCACACAGGATGCACTTAATTCCCCTAGCACAAGTGACAACACATGTGAAATGTCTTCCAGGGAAGCTCATTAGTGACCCAGTGCCTGGAGTTTTTAGTGGAGACTAGTCATGTAATCACTGTCCGCCTGGAATCTACCAAAATTGCAGACTCCCAGAAGGAAAGCAGATGTTGAGCATAAACCACATGGTTTGTACAAGCAGTTTAGGTACAGTGAGTCACTAGGGTTAGGGTGGCAGGAGCCCTCCCAGAGTCTAAGTTCCCAGATGCCAGCCAAGGGCCAACCTTTCAAAGGATAGCAGTCATGTCTGTTGTGTTAACTGTTTTCTGCATATCACCTCAGTAAACATTTGTTGAAAAGGAATGAATGAAAGGCCACCAAGAGGGGAACGATTACACTGTGGTATTCCCCTGTTACAGAATACTCAATAGTCATTTTAAAAGGAACATGTTTTGTTGGCAAATAACAGAAAATCCATCAAACAGTGGCAGGAGCAGAGGTTTATTTGGCTCACATGACCAGAACTCCATAGATAAGGTGGTTCAGGGCTTGTGCCATCGAGGGTTCCAGCTCCTGCTCTCTCTCCTGTTCAGTCTCCTTAGTAAATTGACTTCATCGTCATGTTTGTCCCAGCCAGTCACACCTGGTGGTAGCTGTATCTCCAGGTCCTAGGTCCTCAGGAAGAAGTGGTGCCTGCATCAGAGGAGCGGCAGCCTCCCTCAGAAGTCACTAGTAGAACTGCCAAAACTATCACTTGACCATCCCCAGCCCTACAGAGGTGAGGAAGGGGTTATGAATTGTTAGCCCGTCTACACTGGCTCCACCTGAAGGAATGTTAGTGATAAGTGAAAATGTCACATTGTAAATAATTCACTTAGTATTGAGAGAAGCCTGGGACCCGGGACCCTTTGCTGCAGTGCTGCAGTGCTTGCCCCTGGACACATCTCTCCTCGAGCAACAAATATATAGAAACTGTATGGGACTAAAAATAACTGCCTGTGTGTGACAGTGGGGCAAAATTATGGACAAAAGATAACAGAGACCAAAAAACCCAACTGCCACTTTTGAAGAGCCACTTTTGAAGAGCCTGGAGCAAAAGCAGGGGGTCGGGAGCAAAAGCAGGGCACTGCTCATGCCTCCTGCACACGCCACCATAAAGGGGTGGGCAGACCACCTAAGCCACCGCTCCGGCCCAGCCCCTGGACACACCCCTACCCTCACCCTGTATAAGGAACCAGCTCTCGCCCCATTGATCCTCTATTGCTCAGGGTGCTCCAGAGAAATATCAATAGAACTGAAGGCCCTCTGCTGGCAGAATTCCTTCTTGCTCTTGTTCTGTTAGGCCTTTAACTGATTGATTGAGTCCCACCCACATTGTGGAGGGTAATGTGCTTTACTCAAAGTCCATGATTTAAATGTTAATCTCATCCAAAAAACACCATCACAGAAACCCAGCGTTGTGTTTGACCAAACATCTGGATGCTGTGGCCCAGCTAAGTTTATACACAGAGTTAACCATCACAGGCCCCTTATGGGAAAGAAAGCCATTTGTTTCCCCACATTTGCACTTGAAAAGAAAAATGAACCTCTTTTCTAGGAACAGTCATTACCTTTGGAGAAAGATAATTTTCAGTGGTAACTAAAGATGACAGTGATTTTTCTTTAATTTTGTATACTTTCCCATTGCTTGGATTGTCTTTTCTACAGTAAACACACTACCCTAATAGTCTTAAAAAAAAAAAATCAAATAACCAGCATCTTGGTCTGTTTTGAATGGCACTGAGCTTAAACTTAACTAAACATGCTTAAAATTGGGTTCTGAAGTAAGAAAGTTGGTTGAGTAATAGGATAGCATTTTTGCTTCATTGTCACATGCAAGGGGGGGGGTGGAAAGGAATAAACAAACCTTAGTACTCTGACTAAACAGAAGATAAATGGTTAAGGAAACATAGGCCATAACCTACAACAGGTCTATAATGTAGAGCTTTCTTTTATCGTTGTTTCTTTTGTTTGGTTGTACAAGAAATTATTTGTGGAAAGAAACGCCTTTGGGAGACCATCCTTGTGGAAAAGCACCCCACCAGGGCTTTTGAACTCAAAATGCCTTTACAGCCATTATTTAGTGAAACTCACTGTTTTGTTTTGTTTTAATATTTATTTATTTATTTTGGCTGCATCGGGTTGATGCAGCCAAAACCCTGGCCCCCTGCATTGGGAGTGTGGAGTCTTACTCACTGGACCACCAGAAAGTCCCCAAACTCACTGTTCTTAAGCAGCAGTTTTCCTGAGCAAGTTTCACGCTGGTTTCTGACTGCCTGTCACCTAAGTGTCGTGAAGCTTTTGTCACTTTCTTCTGGGCACATGGGGCAGTGCTTTCTTCTTTTGAATGATTATTTTCACAGAGAGAACTGAGCTTATATGAACTCTGATCTTAATGTTTTTGTTCATTCTCTAGGTGACTACATTTCATTAATTTTCTGAAAAATACATCTTAATCCTTAAAGCAGTGCCTTCCTTAGTATAGTCTGCATGTCTGTCTGTCCTTCATTAATGTAATTTCTCAACTCTAGTTAGCAATTCTCAACCTTGGGTGAAAACAGTCTTCTTGTAGCAAATAACATAAAATTGTTATTTTCCCTAGAAGATTACTATACCATATTTCTCAGTCAACGGTAAATACCTCTTTATTTGGCCTATACCATTTGCTTTATCTCAAGTATGGTTTGCTTCAAATCATCTGTTATTTGTGTTCCGCCTGTAGTACTTTAGGAAGTTTGATGTTAATTGGTTGGTTGATTGAGTTTTTATCTTTGTGTTTACTAAAATTGCTGAACACTATGACAGTTATCTTGAGGTTGGTACCTTTTTAACGTTAAATGTGTTTCAATTTTTGACTATAAATACGTTTGACTATAAATATAATTTTTGACTATAAGTGTGTATATACATATATATATATTTTTTTTTGTGTGTGTGTGTGTGTGTGTGTGGTATGCGGGCCTCTCACTGTTGTGGCCTCTCCTGTTGCGGAGCACAGGCTCCAGACGCGCAGGCTCAGCGGCCATGGCTCACAGGCCTAGCCGCTCCGCGGCATGTGGGATCTTCCCAGACCGGGGCACGAACCCGTGTCCCCTGCATCGGCACGCAGACTCTCAACCACTGCGCCACCAGGGAAGCCCGACTATAAGTATATTTTTGACTCTAAATATATTTGACTAAAATGCTACTTACTGCTGTATATTTGGAAGTACAAAATTGCTTCAAACAAGCAGCATGATTAAATAGTCGTCTTATTAACAGAATACCCATCTAAACTTATAGATATAACATCAGTCTTTAACAGAGTGTAAATGCTCTTAAAATGAGGAATTTGAGAGCTAAATCCCTTGGCTTTATCTGTATGGATCAAGAGGTTGATGTTTTTGTTTTGTTTTGATCTTACAATTAAAAATGAGGAAAAGATGAGTATTTGTATTCCAGGACATTTAATTCAGTACCAATAGCAACATTCTAGCCACATTTACATTGTTTTCTCTTGGCAACTGAAGAAAAACATACAACCTAAAAGTTGCAATTTATGTTTTATTCGGGGACCTTACTGAGGACTGTATGGTGGGAGACAGCCTCTCAGATAGCTCTGAGGACCTGCTCCTAAGAGGTAAGGGAGGAACCAGGATATATAGTTTTTGCTGGGAAGAAAAAAATGCATGTAGTCAGACATCAAAATATTACTGCTAATCACAAAAATCAGACATCTCAAGTTAATGATTTTAGTGCTTTTCTGTGTTTGGGAAGATGCAAGAGTCTGGGCTCATTGAAATTATTCCTTAGATATGCATCTTAACTATATAGAGCCAGTATCCTGTTTTTCTCCATCCTGAATTCCCCTCAGGGTGCACTGTTGGGGATACAGCTGCAGTGGCTGGTGGCTCTATGGCAGACAACATTCTTTGTTTACTGAATGGCAAACGACAGTCTTTGCCCACACTCTTGAATTCTTTCCACCAACGTTCAAACATGCTATAATATCTGAATATTAGAAAAACCAAGACTTGGCCCCCAGTGCCCCTCCGACAACCACCTTACTCCTCCACTCCCCTTCATAGCATTATTCTTTGGAAGAGTTGTCTTTATTCACTGATTTTGCTTCCTCTCTTTCCATTCTCTAATCGGAGTGTGACGAGGCCCTGGTCCCCTCCAGACCACTAAAGCCACTCTCCTCCAGACGCATTCTAATTGCTGAATACCTGGTCAGTTCTTGGTCCTTACCTTACCGACCCCTCATGTATTTTTTTCCTTTCTCTGAAGATGCTTTCTTCACTTGGCTGTGGTTCCTCGGAACCTGCCTGATGTTGAAACGTAAGGTTGCCCCCGAGACTCAGCCTTTATCTTCTGCTCTGTCTACACCATTCTCTAGTGACCTTTGATTCCATCTGTGTTGATGCCCAGGTTTCTCTGTAACTCCTGCACTGTAGTTGAGTTAACCAACCTACTTATCATAAACCTTTGAGTTCTTTTTGGCTTTATGTTTTTAAAATTATGATGATGCACAAATGCTCTCTTGGACATACCTCTTTGTATCTTCGTGGGAGCACTTCTATTAAGTAAACATCCCAGAAGTGAAAAAATGGGATCGAAAGGTGTATGGAGCTTTTCAATTCTAACAGATATTATTGAATGCCCCTTTACACTTCTGCCAACGGTATGGAAGTTCCCATTTACCTATATTCTGGCCAGCGCTGAAGGATTACAGGTTCGGATAGGGTTTGGGGTGGGAGCGGGGCGCGGGGGGGGGGGGGTTGTTAAAAACCTTTCTAGCTTTCCTAAATGATTCTAATTGACTTTGCAAGAGCAAATTTCTGCTAGTTTAAATATAGAGCAGCATTCTGTTCATTATTATAAGTTCTCAAATACCGTTAAGTTAAATATCTTACTCTCAAGGTCTAAATAGATTGTGATACTATGTCATGTTTACATGAAGGTGCAGAGTTGACTTAACACATTTTTTTCCCTTTCATTTTAAGTGTCACATTTGATTACTGGCTACCATTAACTCAAATTGCATATTCAGTCAGCCTCATTATGCCAGAGCAGTGATTACCATTGTTTTTAAAACTGGTACTGTTTTCATGGCTGTTTTTAAAATAGTAGCTTCGAAATTCTTAGAGAATTTCTCCATGGAAGAAAATTAACTGAAATCAACGCTATTGTGAGGAATATCAACTTGAGATTATTGACTTGAAACCAGCAAGTCCCAGTCAGTACCTTTTGGAAGACTTTAAAATAAGTTTAAAAGGTAACAGCAGTTTCCCTGTGGTGATTTTGCTTGGAGAAGATAGCTGAGAGATACAAATTTTCTTTCTACTAACTTAATAATAAACACATTATTTTGACCAAGATATTTCGGTTTTACTAAATTGATAAAGCAGGTGTACCCTAGGAGTTCTTCCTGCTTAAGTTAGTGCTGACTCAGAGTAGGTTAAAACCTTTTGTTGCTAAAAACCTTTAGGTTCTCTCCAGTTTCTTTTCTGCTGTATTGTTCCATCACATGGAAACGAATGCTTTCCTGTATTTGAACCACTTAGAAAATATAAGTTCTGGCAAATTAGAATTCTTATGACAATTCTTATTTGCTTTTAAAACAGAAATTTCTGTTATCATAGGGAAAAATCAAATATACTTTAAACCACTGTATGTTATTTAAGTTGAAATTCAAGTTTACAAACTGCAGTTGTACAGATATTATCTTTCCAAAGCAAATTTGAATCTAGTAGCAGTGCATGGGAGCGCCTTTTTCAGATTCTGTAGTCAAAGTGATGCCTCTGAGGTTGTTGATAAAGGATGCTTTGCTTATATGTTGCATTAAAGATCATTTCTTAAAAAGTGGACAAATCGAAGGTGAAAAAGTTATTTGCCTCTGGTCAGTGATTACCAGGATGGTGAATGACATTTATCTGGTGGTAAACCATTTTGAATTTGTTTGCCTTTCATAACTTACTGAAAATAATTTTCAAATTAGTCTTAGAATGTATTCTTCTTTACACAGGAAAGAAAGAGCATACATTTTCTAGCCTTTCAGAGCGGAAGTGCCAGGAATAAAATAGCAATTGCCATCTCCTAGACTCTTACCGCCTTACGTGGCAGGCACCATGATGAGTCCCTTACATGTATTATTTCAGTTCATCTTTGTGAGTAACTCTATGCAGCGAGGACTGTTATCCCTATTTGTAGATAAGGAGGTTATCTCCAAATAATTTTATGGGTAAGGAGAGAGATTAAATAACTTACTCAAAGTTCACAGCTAATAATCAGTAGGGTTTGAGTCAGGTGTTCTGACTCCAGAACCTATACTGTTACTTACTAAGCTCTGCTGCCTAATTAAATTCTCCATGTAAAAGCAAAATGAACGTTGACATATATGTACTCATACTTACCGTATGGTTGGAGCCTAGGCTTAGGCCTGGCCCTTTGGTATTCTCATATACCTCTTAATTGGCATTCTTATGCATACTCTTGCCTTCAAATATATCTGTAAACTGGAGAACTTTCTTTTTGGCTACAGCTGAAAAGATGTCTAAGACATTTCACTTGTTTTATTTTTTGTTAGCTACCTTGAATGTAGCAGGAGCAAAGCTTAACTTGTCTCTCTCCTGATCCATTTCATCCCTACCCAGTAACCTACTCCTCCTTTAGTGTTCTCTATCTTAGTAAGGACAACCACCTACTACTCACTTCCTGAAGCCTAATACCTGGGAGCCTTCCTTGATTCCTCTCTCCTCTCATCTGCACATCTAGTCAGTAAGTAGTACCATATCTACTTCCTTAGCATCACTTGAGTACATCCACTTTTTTCATTTCATTGTCCTCTTCAGGCTACCATTACCTCTCGATTAGACCACTGTCACAACCTTTAAACCGGTCACCTTGCATCCAGCCTGGCATTCCATTGTCCCCCTCTCTAAGTAAAGTATAAGTATGCGCATGTCACTCCTACTTTAAACTCTTGAGTTTCCATTGTTCTCAGGATAAAATCCAAATTGAGTTAGTAAGACTTGTCAGGACCTCCCTAGTCTGGCTTCTTTGTGCTTCTTTAGCTTCTTCTCTTGTCCACTTTGACACTCACACTACATGTTGTGAGATAATGAACTTTATTTTCTCTAATATGCCATGCTGTCTTTCATTTGATTCTTAACGCATACTTTTCCCTTTGTCTACAATGCTTGTCCCCCTACCCCACCCCAAAGCATTTCATCCACCACCTCTTCCTAGACATCCATGAGGTTCAGTGTAAACTGCAGTTCCTGACGGGGAGCTTTCCTTTCCATAACATCAATCATACTTGTGTTTAATGTCTCTCTTCCTTGCTAGGCAGTACGTTCCATGTAGCAGAGACCTCTGCTCCACCTCATTTCCAGCACCTGGCATAATTCCCAGCACCTAGGAGATACTTGGAAAGAACTTACAGAACAAATTAGAGATATGGGTTTTTTTTGGTTTTTTTTTTTTGCGGTATGTGGGCCTCTCACTGTTATGGCCTCTCCCGTTGCGGAGTACAGGCTCCAGACGTGCAGGCTCAGCGGCCATGGCTCACGGGCCTAGCTGCTCCACGGCATGTGGGATCTTCCCGGACCGGGGCACGAACCCGTGTCCCCTGCATCGGCAGGTGGACTCTCAACCACTGCGCCACTAGGGAAGCCCAGAAATATGGTTTTTACCCTTAACAAGCTCAAAGTCTAGTGGGAGCTAGAGTATTGTAAAGAAAGAAGCTCAGTGAGTGTGATCAGTACTCTAATAAAATGCTGGGGGATCACAGAGGAGTATGTGAGTGATTAACTTTGCCTGGGGGAGCATTTTCCCTGTGTAACTTTATATTATTGAAGAAATTGACTTACAGCATTCAGATAGGAAAAAAAGGAGAGTTGTGCTGAGCAGTGGAATTGATTCAGTTGCATTTGCCTTATTTTTTGCTCACTGGCTGGGCAGCTGTTTTCAGTAGACTTTTGATATTCTAAGGTTATTATCTCAAGACCTTCCAGAATTCTAACCTAGATATAGAGCTGGGTAGTCAGCTAGCCATGCTCAATAAGTTGACTCACCTTCACGTCGTCCCTGAACAAAATCAGTGCCAGGTCTTTTATGTTCCCCATTACAAATCATGTATCTGTGTCTTTGGATTCTCATAGTTGAAATTGACAGTGTTAAATCCATGAATACCAGAGGTGCTGTTCATGTTTAGATTTTTTTTTTCTTTCCAGCTTTGACCGCCATTGAAGGCACAGCACACGGGGAGCCCTGTCACTTCCCTTTTCTGTTCCTGGATAAGGAATATGATGAGTGTACCTCAGATGGGAGGGAAGATGGCAGACTGTGGTGTGCTACAACCTATGACTACAAGGCAGATGAAAAGTGGGGCTTTTGTGAAAGTAAGTATTGCTCAGTAGGCAGCACATCCCCATTGTTTTGTGTCTCAGGCAACAGTTTAAAGGCCTTTTCGTAGCCGTCCATTTTCCACCTTTGTGAGAAATGGTCAACGTCGATGACGAGGTTGTTGCCTTAAAGCCTGGATGTCAGCGCAGGAAGCGTGCAGTGTACTTACTTCCAGGCCGTCACTCAAGCGGCTTATCACACTTGTGCCTTATTTAGAGGTGGTTTTTCATTGGTGTGCACGGGTTGTTCTGAAACTCTCAGGCAGGCTGCTAAATTAATTAATGTGAAACATTCTTTGGCAATAAAGGAAATAGAACATTATGGTGAAGGCTAATAGTGGTTAAAAGAAAGATAGGGCTTCCCTGGTGGTGCAGTGGTTGAGAGTCCGCCTGCCGATGCAGGGGACATGGGTTCGTGCCCCAGTCTAGGAGGATCCCACATGCCGCAGAGCAGCTGGGCCCGTGAGCCGTGGCCGCTGAGCGTGCGAGTCTGGAGCCTGTGCTCCGCAACGGGAGAGGCCACAACAGTGAGAGGCCCGTGTACCACAAAAAAAAAAAGAAAGATAGATCATACCTTTCCTAAATACTTGAACGAAATGCACTGTGCTAAGGTAACATTTGACAAATATAGTATACTTAACTGTCCTAAGTGTTCATGTCAGTACGAAGGGACTGACTTCTAAATTCAAGCAAGCTGTGTTTTTGGGAAAAACTTTCTAACTAATAAAAAACAACAGAAAACCTTAAATATACCTCATTTGATACCAAATGACATTTTCAGAACAATGGCTCTGATAGACTATTTAGGCTTTCCTAGAATATGTCATACAGTCCGTCTTTGGATGTAGGCCAGTATGATTAAGTCCTCCAGTTTAACACATCAGATTTTGTTTTTATATTGCAAGAACAGCTCACTTCTGTTCCTGTAAATATTAGTCCTCATGAACTACTCAGATGTCTCTTGGTGAATTCTATATTTCTGTTAAATGCTATATTACAGTAACAAAATAATTTTTGAGAAATCTGCAATAATTCTGTGATTTTCAGGGTTGTATTAGTGCATAGGAAAAAAGTAGAGAACTTGAACACTAATTAATCAGGATCTGTAGTTAATAAAAATCAATTTTTTTACTAATTTTTGTTATGTAATTAATCAAATACTTTCTCCTTGTAAAATATACAGCATTTCAGGCGAGACTGAAGTGTTCTTTGACTACAACGGTATTTTTCTGTTTTTTACTGTCCTGATTTTAGCTGACCTTGGCATATATAATCATAAGCTCCTACTGAAATTTTAGTTGAATTATATAAAAAGTTAGAATTACTAGCAGAAAAGTACCCTCCAAAAGCAGGTTGATATTGCTTTCTCTGAAAGAAAGTGATTTCAATGAGGCTTTTTTTTTTCTGCCTTATCTTTTGTCAGATAAAGGCCATACTGAAAACCATGTGTCTTTAGAGTCAGACTTGGAAATGGTGAAAGATCATGGATTATGTTTGCATGACCACCCAAAAGAAAGAATACATACTGATGTTTGATAAATAATTGGTGCAGAATTATCCATGTAAATTCAAAATGTAAATTTTATTTTTAGCTGAAGAAGAGGCTGCCAAAAGACGGCAAATGCAGGAAGCGGAAATGATGTACCAGACTGGGATGAAAATCCTCAATGGAAGCAATAAGAAAAGCCAAAAAAGAGAGTAGGTAGCACAGCCAACTCCCATTCTTACCCTGAGATAGGCCATTACTGAGATAAATGGATAAGTACTTTTTAAATTTAATGTACTGCCAGAGACAAAGGATTTCTTAAGTTGCATTACAAGAAAACTTAATATGATATATGAACATTAGGGGCATCACTTTTATCAGATTTTAGCTTGTTGGGGTAAAAAGGTCCTAAAACCAGTCACAAGAATGAACAGTGAGCAAATGGCAATATTTGATTAAGTTATAGTAATTTCTCAGAGCCAGGAATACATACAGTATCCAGAATTCAAAGTGGCATAAAACAAACAAGGAATTGCTGTCAGGTGTTTTCTGATATTTTTGGTTTTGCTTTGTAATTTTCTTGCAAAGTCTAGAATTTAGGAATGAAAGAACATAAAACAAGTGATTGTCCTGTAACATTTATGTCCCTTTAATTTCAGCTGATTTTTGTTATAGTCTGTGCAAAGAAGACAGTTATGGTGATTATATCATTCATTAGATTATTTACCGGACACCATATTATAGTTCTCACATTGCAAATCTAGTTAACTTTTTTCATCGAATTTTTTAGGATTACTATTAGTGTAATTAGAATTCCAAGATATTGCAATAACAGAACTGGTACCTTATGTAAAAACAAAAGTAAGTTTTGTAAGTAACGCTACTTTAGTAAAAATAAAATATCAGAGGGATTCTATAGAATAAGGAAATTAAGCTGCATTTTAGGAGATCTTGAAAAAAATGGCAGCTCTAAAATATTGCTAATTTGTTTTTTCATTACTTCTGTTTAAAGAGCATATCGGTATCTTCAAAAGGCAGCAAGCATGAACCATACCAAGGCCCTGGAGAGAGTGTCCTATGCTCTTTTGTTTGGTGATTACCTGACACAGAATATCCAGGCAGCTAAAGAGATGTTTGAGAAACTGACTGAGGAAGGTTCTCCCAAGGGACAAACTGTAAGTATACTTTCCGTGGAGAATCTCTCCGCATACAGCACTGGTTTATTTTAACAGCGTGGTACTCTTCTTTGCCCTGACTTCCTTTAACAAGTAAAACTGTAAATATTAATTTTGTGGCAGATCATTTTCCCAGTCTTCTTGGACAGTCTTTTTCCTTAGTTTGAGAACATTTCTAGTCACTTAAGGCGTTTTTGCAATTGCATCTTGCCAAAATTATATTTGTAGTTTTCCAACTTAAATCTTCAGAGAATTAAACGAAGGTAATTGTTTTTTATCTGAAATTACTCACCGTTGTATTTTTTTTCCCTAAGGTCAGGTGCTCCAGCTCCTGTTAATCTTGGTATTTTTGTAAAAAGAAGCAGCACATGTCCTTTATAAGGAAACTAGAAATACAAACTAAAAAAGCTAAGAAAGTAAACATCACATATGTACCTCCCAGACATAGGCACTGGTAATATGTTAGTCCATGCATACCCTCCCTTCTAGACCTTTCTCTTCGTGTAAATTCTTTATTAAAATAAAATGTCATTGCCTACTGTTCCATAACTTGCTCTTTTCAATCAATAGCCTTTAGCTCTTCCAATTCCAGTAAACTTTTACATCATATAACACCCATACCATATTCGTACGGTGTTGAGCGAAAACATTTTCTTTACATCTGTTTTGTCCAAATCAGTATTTGGTCCAGGACTATACTTATATTTGGTCGCTACTTCTAGCATAGCCCGCACCTTCCTTTTTTTTTTCTGTGTTAGAGATAGGGCCAGTTTTTCTACAGAATGTTCTGCCTCAGTTTGTCTATTTGTTTCCTCTTGGTGTCCTTTAGTTTGTTTCTTCATCATCTATGTTTCCTAAAACTGAATGACACAGCTAAAGGCTGATGAACTCAAGTAAAATGTTTTTAGTTAGGCTGCTGTGTAGCAGATGTTCTGATTCCATATTGCCCTTTGAGCCAGTTGATACATAATATCTGCTTGACTCCCCACTAGTAATGGTAGGATTGATGCCTGGATTTAGGAGCCACATTTATTTAAAATGCCGTCAATAGAGGGAAGGGAAAGGGGCTGGGGATTGAGTTACTAATCAATTATACCTATGTGAAGAAGCCTCCATAAAAATCCCTCAACTCTGGGGTTTGGAGAGCCTCCAGGTTGGTGAATACATCCATGTGGCAGGAGGTGGTACACTCCAACTCCATGGGGACAGAAGCTCCTGCGCTCAGGACTCTTACGGACCTCGCCCTTTGTACCTCTGCATCTGGCTGTTTATCTGTATTCTTTATATTGTCTTTTAATTTTGTTTATACGTTTTTTCATGTAAAATAAGCAACTTTAGTTGAATTTATTCATCTTTTCTTTTATGGTTTCTGGGTTTTGTGTCCTACTTACAAAGGTGTTTTGCCCACTTTAAAAAAAAATGCCTTCAATAATAAAGATTTATCGATGGTGTGGGATTTGCTTAAAGATCACACAGAATTTCTAGTCACAGAGGAAGTCTGTTTTCAGACTATGTAAACAGTAAAGGCATTTGGACCATTGTTTTCCACAGGACTGATAACCTGATCAGTATGCAACTCTTATGTAGCCTTGGTTTTGGTTTATAAACAGGTTATATCTTAATTGCTCCCCTTTGTTTTCAAAGCTTTTTTTCCCTTTTTACATAAATCAGGTTATGTAAAATTCACACATATATTCTTTATCTTCAGACACATTCTGTTCTGAGGAATGTTTTTACTTTTAAGGCATCTTTTCCCTCTAATAATAGAACCTTACAATGCCACAGTGCTTTATACACTGCAAAGCACTGTCTCCACCATAATTAATTCTAGCTGATGAAGCAAAGCACCAAAATCACAGTGGCTTCACACAGCATGGAGTTATTTCTTGTTTATGCCAGGTCCCATGCAGCTCTCCTGCCTGAGTTACTCTTCATATGGTGACTCAGGGTCAGGGTCAGGGTCATGTAGCTGTATACCATCTGGAACATGGGGCTTCCAAGCCATCATGAAGGGAGAAGGGAGGACTGGAGGATTCTCTGGGATGTTTTTAAGGGCCAGGTCTGAAAATGGCTTGCATCCCCTCTGGTCACATCCCAGGCAGTGGCCCTACCTAACTTCAAGGGAGGCTGGGAAATGTAGAAGAGCTCGTGGCTTTTGATGAGAATAGCACCTGCGTTTACAACTTTAGCCTATGCTTTCATGTCATCAGGGATAATCCTCAGAGGGCAGAGGGTAGACCCTTACCAATACATTGTTTGGTTGGTTGGGTTTTTTTAAGAAAACTGTGTATGCTCTAGTGTTGTAAAGTGACCTTTCTCCCTTGATCCCTTCAACTTAGCCCCTTGCTGCCTCTTTTTATTCCTGCAATAGCTTATTTAGTAATCTCTTACCCACTATCATTGTGTATCACCCTTCACATAGATAATATGTTGATGTAATGGTATAGGAGACATTTTGTTTTCATAATAGCTGTTCATCAAGAATCAAGTAAAAGTCATATTTAAATGTGTTCAGCTTCAGTTTTCTAGTTGATGTTTTATTAAATTGTCTTTAATCTTCAAGCTAAGCTTTTTTAGTTGCTTAAAGTTATATTTCATTGTGTAATTTGTAAAACCTTGAATGCATTTCTGAGGCTTTTTAATTCCACAGCTGTGCATATTTGCAACTGTTTAAATCTTTTAGCATTTAAAGATTCTTGCATCTTTTCATGGTTCATAAAACTGTCTGCCTTTTATCATTTTGTTTCAGGCTCTTGGCTTTCTCTATGCTTCTGGACTTGGTGTTAATTCAAGTCAGGCAAAGGTAATATTATTAAAACTTTATATTATAATTTGAATTGGGTAAATATGTAACTATGTTAAGCATCTTTTGTTCTTTCACAGGCCCTTGTTTATTATACTTTTGGAGCTCTTGGGGGCAACCTAATAGCCCACATGGTTTTGGTAAGTAAGACTTAAATTGAAGGCTAATAACATTGAATAGTTGGTTTACAAGTGGCCACAACTTTTCTAGGTTTCATGATTGAAATTTACTTATATTCATTAAGACCCAATATTCAATTGAATGTCCTTCAGCTTCTTGTTAATGGATACAGCAATTGAATCTACGTGTGGATGAAAATTGGTAGAGTCCACAGTTTGTCTTTAAAATGATTAGTTTGGCTGATTTCCCTTAAAATAGAAATCTGATAAATGGTTCTTTTTCAGTTTTCTATAAGTTGGAGTTGTTTGTCAGAATCATTTTTTAGATTGGGTTATGACAGATTTTACATTTAAATAGATGAAGGACTAAGTATACAAAGAACCAGTGTCCTATAAAGTTCATTACAGAGTATCTCTTATGTATTACCTGATAGTGTTGATCACTTAAACGGCTTAGTGTTAAAATATAGAATCTTTCCACCACATTTTTTTTTTTGCTGAGGTGTTTAATCTGCCTTCTACTTTATAAATTGACTTTGGGTGAGTCCACATGATCTCTGACCCATATTACTGTTGTAAATGAATATGTAAGTTCTTGCAGGAATGTAAAGAATAGATTGAGCAGAAATGAGACTGAAAGCAGAGAAACCAGTCCAAAATCTGGAGGGGTCTATAGGCCTGGTCATTGATGGGATTATGAAACTTAACAAAGAAGGAAAAGCTAGTTTTCTGGCCAATTGGGTAGATCCTGGATAATTTTCCCTATGTGTATTCCAAAAATATTTACTGAATACTTGTCATTAGAATTCCAAAGATCAGTAAGATATAATACCATCGCACAACAAACTTTTAATGTAGAAAGGGAGACGTGAGTAAGGAGGTCGTTATAATACAGCATGAGAATGTCAGGGAACCACCTAAAAGGCACCTCACCCATACTGGCATTGGAAGGAGATACTTCTGAAGAAAGGAGCAACTAAAACATTGGAAAATAGAATGCCAGGTAGTCTGTCAACAGGACAGGTAGACAGGAATCATGTAAACAGCTGTACGTCACACCAGGGAGCTTGGGCTTAGTCCTGTTACAGAGGTAAACTGCTGAAGGAGTTTCAGTAAGTGAAAAACAAGGGCGTTGCTCTAGGTTTCTGAAACACTCCTTACTAATTTTGAAGTCTTTTTCACTTGTTTGTTTAATCTCCAGGAACGTTTATTCCTCAAACAGTAACTGAAAAGTTATTTTTAGATGAATTTTCAAGAAATATTAGATATTTTTGACACAAATCTTTTTAAACTACTTATCAGTCTCCTTAAATGGTGGCTACAAAACAAGAACATTAAGTATCAATATTATACATGTTATGGGTCTTCCCTGATGGTGCAGTGGTTAAGAATCCACCTGCCAATGCAGGGGAAACGGGTTCGAGCCCTGGTCCCAGAAGATCCCACATGCCGCGGAGCAACTACGCCCTTGCGCCACAACTAGTGAGCCTGCGCTCTAGAGCCCGCCAGCCACAACTACTGAAGCCCATGCACCTAGAACCCGTCCTGCGCAACAAGAGAAGCCACCGCAATGAGAAGCCCGCACGCTGCAACAAAGAATAGCCCCCGCTCTCCGCAACTAGAGAGAGCCTGTGCGCAGCAACGAAGACCCAACGCAGCCAAAAATAAATAAATTTATTTTTTTTAAAAAGTTAAAAAAAATATACATGTTATTATACAGTCATTCCCTAAGGATTGTTAAAATTGGTAAAGCTATTTGAGTCTGTGCTAAATGGCTCCAGAGAGCTCTGTCTTCTGCTCTTTATAATCAGCTATCTTCCCCCTTATTCTGAAGTCATTTATTGCTGGTATTACTGTGCGTGTTCTAGTAGTCTCTTGTCTTCCCTATTTTGCTAATTTGTTCCTTCTTTAAGAGCTACTTTGGAAGATTAACCTGTTTTTATTAAAATTGTATCTGAAGTAAAATTGAAATCTATTCTAAGCAAGAGCCCAAGCAATTTTCTCTTACAGGTAAATGGGCACACTGCATACATAAAGTTGATGGCATCTATTTTGATTGCTCTCGGAACTTTATTATTTATTTCCTAGTTCTTAGCCTGGTTGTTGAAGTTGCTGAATAAGTTACCTCAACGTAAAACTCAGGATAAATGATGTAGCCAAGTACTTGGATCAAAGGACAGCAAAATTACATTCTGCCTGTAGTTAGCTTTATTTGTTCCCACAAGAATGCCACTGAAGCATGTGAAACTGCCTTCTTCTCACCTGAAGTTGTATTACAGGGTTACCGATACTGGGCTGGCATTGGGGTCCTCCAGAGCTGTGAATCTGCACTGACTCATTATCGTCTTGTTGCTAATCATGGTATATACCTTTTTGCCTTTCACCTTACCAAAACCAAAAAAAAATCCAAACAGAATTAATTTTAAATACATCTATTTTCATCGTACTACTTGAAATACTGTGACTGTTTCTCTCAAGTAGAATCATCTTTACACTAGTTGATTAAGAAGTACTTTTCAAACATTTGCTTTGGGTTCCACTTCTTAATATTATGTGGGGAAAAAAAAACCCTGAATTTAGATTACTATTTTGTACTCTATAGACCACTATGGAAACAATTTCCTTTAACACAGTGTCTGTCAGCATTTGGCAGCTGGAATTGTACTTCCCTCTGTGGGACAGTCCCTCTGACTTTCATCCCCATCGTTACTTTGTCCACATTTCAGTTGCTAGTGATATCTCACTGACGGGAGGCTCAGTAGTACAGAGAATACGGCTGCCTGACGAGGTGGAAAATCCAGGAATGAACAGTGGAATGCTTGAAGAAGATTTGATTCAGTATTACCAGTTCTTAGCTGAAAAAGGTGATGTGCAAGCACAGGTATGTGTTTAAACATCTCCCACGAAATCTTACTGCCTTGTATGTGACAGCCTCTGGGGGCAAGCACTTATATCTATAACATTTTCACGGAGCTATTATTAGCTACATGATTACCACACTCTCACGACCTTCCCTTTGGACTCACCTGGGATGTGGCCCAGGCATATTGATGGTTCCATGAAAGCTGGCCGGGGAGACTCCGCTGTGCACCCCAGTTGGAAACTGCTGCTTAAATGGAGCAGCGTTGCTGTGGTGATGAAGGCTCTTCTGGGGGTCACCCAGGATGGAAACTGTCACCCCCCCAAACAAGAAGTCTCTGGCACATTTGGAATTTCAGATGCTCTTCAGAGCTATCCATGTTTCCTTTCCTTATCTTAGACTATAATTTTCTCAAGGTCAAGGACAGAAGTAGGCTTGTTTAATGTAAACTGTATGATATATTCAGTACATCAGAGTATCATGTATAATATGCTGTTTCATGGGTTGTTTTGATGATATTAAAATAAAAAGGAGAACTTCGCTGTCCATTTTAAGAACAGTTAATTTTCAGACTAATAGAAGGGAATATTTTTTTAAAAAAAGAAAAAAACTTAAGCCATATCTTAGCTCATGGAAATTAAAATAAAGTTGTCTCTTCTGATTATACATCTTTCTTTTATATGACACCAATTAAAATTCAAAACACTCTAAATGCTTAACAATAGGGAATTGGCTCAAATATGTCACTCCAATATAATGGAATTCTATGCGGTCATTAAAAATTATGTAGAATACTACTTAATGTAGAAAGCTGATTTCAGTGTATTAAGTGAAAATCTCAAGTTAAAGAAAAAAGTGTGTGGTATAGTATATCATTTTCTTTTTTTTTACTTACTGAGTTATGACATGAATACAGAAAAGTACACAAAACTGAAGTACAGCTCAATGAATTATCAGCAAGGGAGCCTCTTGTGTGGTGTAACTAGGACCCTAGAAGCCCCCCTTTGGAACTCTTCTTCCCTAACTCTTTCCTCTTGCCCGTAGGTAACCACTCAGCTTGCGTCTAACACCATAGATTGGTTTGGCCTGTTTTTGAAGGAGTCTTACGTAAAAATAAATCATACAGCATTTTTTTGGTATCAACTTCTTTTACTCAGCATTATGTTTTTGTGAAATCAATCCATGTGTTTTCACATAGCTGTAATTCATTCATTTGCATTGCTATATAGTATTTCATTGTATGAAACTACCACAATTTATCCATTTTATTCTTCCCAGATTTGGGCTGTTACAAATAATGCTCTGCATTTTCTTGTACACGTCTTGTGCAAATACTGTCTCAAATTTTCATAGCTTTATAGAACTTGATAGCTAGTATAATACATTCTCCCACTATCATATTTTCATTATATTTAGCTCTAATTTTCATCGTGATTTCTTTTGACCCATGTGTAATTTAGAAATGGATTGCTTAGTTTCCACATACAGTCAGCCCTTTGTAACAGCAGGTTCTGCATCCAAAGATTCAACTAACTGGATCAAAAAATTTGAAAACAATTTTTTTTTTTCAGAAAGTTCCAAAAAGCAAACTTTGTCACACACTGGCAGCTATTTACATAGTATTTACATTGTATTGACAACTATTTACATAGCATTTACATTAAGTATTATAAGTAATCTAGAAATGATTTAAAGTGTACGGGAGGTTGTACGTGGGTTACATGCACATACTATGCCATTTTATATAAGGGACTTGGCATCTGCAGATTTTGGTATCTGTGGGGTTCCTGGAACCAGTCCCCCATGGATGCCAAGGGACAACTGTACATGGGAATTTTCTGCTTACCTTTTTTGTTGTTGATATCTGGCTTAATCTACTGTAGTCAGTATATGCTCTGTATGACTTCAGTTGTTAGAGTTCTTGAAACTTGCTTGATGCCCCATCTTGGTCAGTTTGGGCAAATATTCTGTGGGCTAAAGAGAATGTGAATTTCTACAGTCGTTGGGTGTAGTGTTTGATATGTGTCAATTGTCGTGTTTCTTAATCCTACTGTTCAAATCTTTTGAATCCCTACTGAATTTGGCTGCTTTTTCTGTCAAATGCTGAGACAATATTGCTGAAATTTTCCACTCTGATTGTGGATTTGTCTCTTTCTCCTTTTAGTTTCATCAGTTTTGATTTATATATTTTAAGCCATGTGGATGCATAACTTAATATTGTTATCTTTCTGTTGAGCTAACTTTTGTATCATGAAATGACCTCTTTTATCTCCAGAAATATTTTTTACTTTAGTTGTATTTTGCCTGATAACTGGCATAGCTGCACTACTTTTTTTTGGTTGGTATTTATCCGGAATATCTTTTCTATCTTGTACTTTCAACCTTCTAATGTTTAAGGTATGTCTCTTGCAAGCATCATATGACTAGTTTTGTTCATTTTTCTTAATCCATTCAGTCTTTTAAGTAGAGTAATTAGTGATATATTTGAGTTTCAGTTTTCTATCTCACTTTTATTTTGCTTTTCCAAGTTCCTTTTTCTCTCCTTTCTTACCCTATTTTGGTTTGAGTTTGTCTGTGTTTTAATCCTATATGTTTTTGAACCCCACAAGATACTATTATTTTATATAGTCCATCCAATTTAGATTTACTCACAAATTTATGTTTCTCTTGTTTTTTATTTCTTACTGCATCTCCAAGTTTCCCAGGATAATTTTCCCTCTTAAAGAATACTCTTGAGTTCAAAAGATTTGAACTTTTCTTTAGTTTGTGTGGAAATGCCTTTATTTCACCTCTATTTCAGGATACTTTGCAACTAAAAGCAGACATTTTTAGTTTTTTTTTAAATGTAGAATATGAACTTCCCTGGCGGTCCAGTGGTTAAGACTTCGCCTTCCAGTGCAAGGGGTGTGGGTTCAGTCCCTGGTCAGGGAGCTAAGATCCCACATGCATCTCAGCCAAAAAACCAAAACATAAAACAGAAGCGATGTTGTAACAAATTCAATAAAGACTTAAAAAATTGTCCACATCGGGCTTCCCTGGTGGCGCAGTGGTTGAGAGTCCGCCTGCCGATGCAGGGGACACGGGTTCGTGCCCCGGTCCGGGAAGATCCCACATGCCGCGGAGAGGCTGGGCCTGTTAGCCATAGCCGCTGAGCCTGCGCGTCCGGAGCCTGTGCTCCGCAACGGGAGAGGCCACAACAGTGAGAGGCCCGCGTACCGCAAAAAAAAAAAAAAAAAAATTGTCCACATCAAAAGAGTCTTTAAAACAAACAAAAAAAAATGTAAGTTAGAGTAATATCTTAGGGAATTAAGACTAAATGTTTAATTTTCTGTGTTGTGAACAGAAACCTTTTTTGTGACCAAATGATTTCCTGTTGGTCTAATTTCATTACATGCCAGAGGCAGGTGCTGCCATTTACTCTTGCCTCCTTTTTCATTTTCAGGTTGGTCTGGGACAGCTGCATCTGCACGGAGGCCGTGGAGTAGAACAAAACCATCAGGTAACCTTCCTGTTCTTAGGGCTTTACATTTCATATTGTAGCAAGAAATGATGCTCCAGATACATTTCTTGCTAAGTCAGTGACAATATCAAGCTTTGTGATTAATGGATGTTGGTAACGTCACAAATGAGCTTTCAAGATCTAACCCCTGAGGAAACTGAGGAACAAAAATGTGATCATACCTCGTAGTGATGGGAAAGGTTTTATTAATTCCAAAACCTAGTTCTCAATACGGCCGAAAATGCATCAACAATGTCTTGGTTTTCTATAGGTATTGTGATAGAAGTATGTCTTAGAAAACTCCTATTGGAAAATATTTCCTAGAACTGAGGAAAATTCAGTGTTGAGTTTGTGAGAAATTAGGAGTGTACAACTATAGCGGTCAGATCCATATCCACTCACCAATTTTGGTCTGCTTTTTGTCCTGTGTATCACTCGTCTCTTCCCTTGTTGCCATCAATATACCTATCACTTGTGTGAATAATTACCCGCCTGCATTTCCTAAGCAATAGCCTGTCTTTGTAAACTGTGCATCTGATCGTGCAGTTCCATTGCTTAGAACTCTCTTGAGTGGTCTGTGATTTCTAGTAGCTTGGAAACCAAAACCTTTAACATGACCTCCAAGGCCTTGTACCAGTCTCTTTACCTCACCAGCCCCTTGCTTTCTGAGTCACAGGCACACGGACCTTTTCTCAGGTCTTTGAAAATATTAAGAACCTCCCCGTCTCCGGACTTCTGGAAGGCCAGTCCCTCTGACTAGAGTGAATATTATTATCCCACCTCCTTTATTCACGTAACAATCCTAGCCATTCTCCAGAACTCAATTCCAGGATCTCTTCCCCTGAATGTCTCCACTGACCACAACCCCACTTCAAGAATAGGTCATGGACCACAGTTATGACTTCTGAAAATCTGTATTCCCTGTGGCCTTTGTCCATTATAAATTAGTTAATTATGTAATTGTTTCCCCTGCTAGAAAATAAGGTCCAAAACAGCATGAACTATGTCTGCCTTGTTTGCCACTTCATTCCCAGCACCTGGCAGTGCCTAGCATGTATAATATTAAGTTCTCAGTAAATGTTCTTCAAACTAATGAAACTGTTTTTCTACCACACCAGTTAAGTATTCTAATTAAGGTTATTTCAAGCACTATATTATATCAACTTTAAGAATTAGTTTGTAACAAAATACATTTATTGCTAAAACTATACCAAATATTGATGCTTTTTAAAACTATTATTCAAACAGCATTTTGACAACTTTAAGTGTCTTTAGGTCAGTAAAATTACATGTCATTCGGCCCGTGAAGCAGCAGATGAACTGGTTAGTAAAAGTGTCAGGTGAGAGAATTTGCTACGTACCATTACACAGCAGGTCTGGGGTCTCCTTGGCGGTGTATGCTGCCTACCTGTGAAACAATTACACAGTGATGAATTTTCACAGAAGAAAAGGAGTTCCCAATATATAATTGCATGAATTCAACTAAGATTTGAGCACCACCTGTCCCGTCCACTGCAAGGCATTCAGGACACAATGCTGGACCTCACCCTTGGTCCTTACCTTTACAGAGCTTCCAGTTTAATAGAAGCATTAGGTAATTTTTAAATGATCACACCAACAAATATGTAATAAATTGTGATTATTGTTACAAAGGAGAATTAATGAGTCCAATGATAGGTTAATGAGGGGGAGGTGGCACTTGTCTCTGAAGAGACGTGGATGACATTTAAGTTGAACCTTGGAGGTAATACGATCATTCCAGGCCAAAAAGAACAGCATGTGTATAGGTCCTGAGGCAGGAAGGAACATGGCTGGTGTACCCAGAGTGCAGGGAACAAGGTGAAACAGTACTGAGATAAACAGTGTCTGGCCACGTCAGTGTATTCCCTGCAGCACTTCAAGGGGCTGGAAGGACCAGCATGTTGAGATTTAAGAACAGTCGCTTTGGATGACCCCAAGAATAGAAGCAGAAAGATCAGGGAGGGGAGCATTCCAGAAGTTCTGCTGAGAGATAATGCAGCTTACACTAGAATTATGGGAATGGAGGATGGTAGATGGATTCAAGATGTATCAGTATTTGGTGGTGAAAGAAATAGGACTTAGTGATGGATTGGATATGAGAGGGAAGTGGGGTGGGTACCTCAGACATCCAGGAGACGTGTTGTCATTTACTTAAACTGAGATACTGCAGTATAACGAGATTTTTTAAAATGTTCCTGAGGTAATTATTTTGGTTAAAAGCCAAGGGCAGGTTCTATTAACAACTAATAATTTTCATAAATTCCTTTCTCACAGAGAGCATTTGACTACTTCAATTTAGCAGCTAATGCTGGCAATTCTCATGCCATGGCCTTCTTGGGAAAGGTACTGTACATCCTGTGAACATTTTCTGTAGTAGCAAGAGGTGTTCACATAGTAAGCACGTATTGTATTCATCGTCTACAATTTACCAGACATAAGCTGGAAATAAAATTTCCAATACAAGCATATTATATCTTGTCTTCAGATAAGTGCTATTCTGAGGCATTTTCTTAAGTAACTTAAAGGTAACATAGCATTTGCTTGTCAGTATGTTAATTCTCCATCGAAGTTAGCTATCACTGTCTGCACCCCTACTTTCTGTGTATTATACACAGTAATAAGGAATTTATTCTTTATGCTGTGCAGTTTTTTGCTAAGTCTGTCATAATTACCTGTTTACTTTCATGCTGAATAAGAGACATTTAGAGTGTGTAGATGTGTCTGCAAACCTCTTAATTGTCTTAAATATGATAGCCATCACCCACCTCTCAATGCAGTTCTTTTCTCAAGCAAGGGAACCTTTAAGTCTAGATACTTAATGAATAGATTCCATATGTCATGGCATAACCTCAAAACTTCCTTTTTTCATTATTTTGAAAATCAACACATTATAAACCAATGGATATTTTCATCTATAGCCAAGTCCTAAGGTTAGGAGGCTCAGATAGACTATATATCTCAAAAGCTTTTACAAAGAGAAGATCTAACCAGTATTTGCCACAGCTAGTCATTTGGGACTGAAAACTTTACATTTAGACTTCCTGTTACAGCATAGAAATTGGTATTGCCTATCTTTTTTTTTTCATTTATTTATTTATGGCTGTGTTGGGTCTTTGTTGCTGCGCGTGGGCTTTCTCTAGTTGTGGCGAGCGGGGGCTACTCTTCCTTGCGGTGCGCGGGCTTCTCATTGCGGTGGCTTCTCTTGTTGTGGAGCATGGGCTCTAGGCACGTGGGCTTCAGTAGTTGTGGCACATGGGCTCAGTAGTTATGGCTCACGGGCTCTAGAGCACAGGCTCAGTAGTTGTGGCGCACAGGCTTAGTTGCTCTGCGACATGTGGGATCTTCCCAGACCAGGGCTCGAACCCGTGTCCCCTTCATTGGCAGGTGGATTCTTAACCACTGTGCCACCAGGGAAGTCACTGCCTATCTATTTTTGTTAGCATTTAACAACTTTTCATTTCAGCCCTCTCGATTCTTGCTCTGATTTACTAATTTTCCTTATCTCAAAAAAAGATTTTCTTATTTCCTTAATACTTACATTGATAAAAACAGTACTACTGGTCATTCAGTTTACCTTTCTCCTGGCCCTTTTATCAGTTCCCGTACCTGGTACTATATAGACATTCAGTGCTTGAATCCTTTTAAGATAACCTTTTAGTTATTTCCTTTCCTGAATTTAAGACATACCCTGCATCTTATCGTGGGGAAAGCGGTGGTAGAGGAGAAAGGAAGGTGGACATTGCTATCGGCTCTTCTTTTCCTCATTTAATCGCTTATCCCAAGCAATTGTTCAACCATTTGCGCTGGGACAGAGTGAGAAGAAAGATTTGTCTCAGGGTTTAAGATTTCTTCTTTTGACACATGAAAGGATGCTCAACGTCACTAATCGTTAGAGAAATGCAGATCAAAACTACAATGAGATATCATCTCACACCGGGCAGAATGGCCATCATCAAAAAATCTACAAACAATAAATGCTGGAGAGGGTGTGGAGAAAAGGGAACTCTTTTGAACTGTTGGTGGGAATGTAAATTGATACAGCCACTATGGAGAACAGTATGGAGGTTCATTAAAAAATTAAAAATAGAACTACCGTATGACCCAACAATCCCATTACTGGGCATATACCCTGAGAAAACCATAATTCAAAAAGAGACATGTACCACAATGTTCATTGCAGTGCTGTTTACAATAGCCAGGATGTGGAAGCAACCTAAGTGTCCATTGACAGATGAATGGATAAAGAACATGTAGCATATATATGCAATGGAATATTACTCAGCCATAAAACGAAATGAAATTGAGTTATTTGTAGCGAGGTGGATGGACCTAGAGTCTGTCATACAGAGTGAAGTGAGTCAGAAAGAGAAAAACAAATAACCGTATGCTAACACATGTATATGGAATCTAAGAAAACAAAAATGGTTCTGATGAACCTAGGGGCAGGACAGGAATAAAGATGCAGACGTAGAGAATGGACTTGAGGACATAGGGAGGGGGAAGGGTAAGCTGGGACGAAGTGAGAGAGTGGCATGGACATATACACTACCAGATGTAAAACAACTAGTGGGAAGCAGCTGCATAGCACAGGGATTAGCTCAGTGCTTTGTGACCACCTAGAGGGGTGGGATAGGGAAGGTGGGATTGAGGGAGACGCAAGAGGGAGGAATATGGGGATATATGTATACATATAGCTGATTCACTTTGTCATACAGCAGAAACTAACACAACATTGTAGAGCAATTATACTCCAATAAAGATGTTTAAAAAATAAAATAAAATAACTGTAGTTAATAAAAAAGATTTCTTCTTTTGAGTTTGATCAGTGAACTGATTTTATATATTCATGTTTATAGATAAGTCATTAATTTGACATGACATAGAATATATAAAAAAATGTCTACTTTTAAGGTTTTGCTTTTAATTCTAAAATATCTTGTGGGGAATTTTAAACTTTTTTGAAAGATTCCATGAAATCTAACAAAACCCAGAATGAGCTGAGATAGGAGAAAAATGTAATTGGAGAGAAGGTTACAGCTCATATTGAAATTGGGGTCTGTTTTTCAGATGTATTCAGAGGGAAGTGATATTGTACCTCAGAGTAATGAGACAGCTCTTCACTACTTTAAAAAAGCTGCTGACATGGTAAGACTTCATGACTCAGTATATTGAAATGTGGACCATATTACTATTATTTTAATAAGAAAGTTTATTGTGTTAAGGGGGTTAGTCATAATCGACTTCATAAATTATTGGAAGTGCTTATGTAAGTATGATTCATATGGATGAATTGGCTAGAAAAAACCTACTCGGTAAAAAGCAGTATTTTTTTTAGGGACTGGATTACTGAATATTAATTCTCTGTTTCGGTTTCATTGAGAAGTTTCCTGATCAGGGAAATAATGATTTTAGTAATGGAATTGGGTGTTATATAATTTATCCTATTTGTGTTGCAACTTGAGGTTTAAAGCTTACATGACTGGGTAGTTTTGATAACCATGATACATAAGTTAGGCTTTCTTTGGCCCAGAGAAAGCTGCCTATGAATATTTAAGATCCTCTGGCTCCAGTGTGTACACTGACCTCTTTGTCAACTAGTACATGTTACTGTAGTCCCAAATGTCAGTGGAGTGTTTCCCAAAGGGGCACTGTGACACTTTTTTTAAAGATGCCTCTGTCCTTCTGAGTTTAGGTGAATACTAGATTTTTCTCTTTTCGGTCTCAAAACAATGATTGTCTTTGCTCCACAACATTCCAACAGTCTTAAGCATATCCTTGCCACCTGATCCCAATATTAATTTGTTGATCCTGCCCCATGGCAGCATCTTCTTTATTGGGGTGGGAGGTTACCAGTGAAAAACTACCAAAAAGAAAAAAAAGACCTACTTTTAATTTTGAAAAGATTAAATACATGTCATGTTTTATATCATAAATTCATGAAACAGATAGTCATAAGGTAAGTCACCAAAAGTTAATTGTAAGTGAATTTACCATTTACTCTTTTTCAGCAATTACTGAAAGTCAAATCTCTAAAACTCAGTATCATGTTTAGTCTGATGGGGAGGAGAAAATTTTGTTTTAAATTGAAAAGTACTAAAACATGTTTTGAATATGCTTGTAAATTATTTCTTTTGCAGTCATTTATTCTTGCCTATTTTGTAATGAATCTTTCACTTTGTCTCTGATTGGCAGGGCAACCCAGTTGGACAGAGTGGGCTTGGAATGGCTTACCTCTACGGGAGAGGAGTTCAAGTTGTAAGTCTTCAATCTGACGTCTGACTTTAATGAGCAGTCAGCTGGTGAGATAGGGAAGTATTCCTTAACTAGTTCCCAGTCAGCCCAGGTGAGGCCGTTTCATTATAAGCAAAGCTGAAACTCTGAGTTTGGTTCCCTACCACCCCTTACCCCATCCCACCATAGCAGCTGCCTTCTTAGAATAGCTGTGTCTCTGGCACCTTCTCAAGGTATGAAGCTGTTTCTCATTGTTCCATCTATGCTCTCTACCCCACCTACTCTGCTCTCTCTCCCAGACTTAAATATCTCCCTGCTATTTCTTCACCCAAGCCTAAGAAAATTCTTAAGTCCTCCCATGTAGAGGGAGAAAAGCTTTCTGTTCTACCCCTTGCCCTTCTAGCTACCACCTCTCTTCTCTCCAGCCCTTTCCTGCAAAGCCACGTTTCCCCAGAGAATGAACTGTGTGAGCTGCTACCATTCACTCTTCAGCTCTCAACAGTCAGACTTTTACCTCATGTAACTGCTCTACATAGCTCACCAGTAACCTCCTCAGTGTCAGCCCCACAGGACATTTTTTGGTTCTACCTTACTTGAACTCTTTCTTCCCGGGGGCTGTCTTGGTTTTCCTGGGCCATTGCTCTTCATTCTTCTGTGCTACTTGCTCACGTTGGATGCTCCTGGGTCCTCATCTCTGTGTGGTCTCTCCAAGCAATACGTTCTTTTAATTTGGGCCCGAAACTAAGAGCTAGGTATAGAATTCTAATCTGTAGGTATTTCCTAGCACAAAAGACAGTAATGTGGTCTCACTTTGATTCCTTCTAGTCATTTTAGGGTACTGAAATCCAGTAGTGACCTTTGTTTTAATTTTTCTTTGGGGATATGTCTGATATTTGAAATCTGATAATCATATAATGTTTGATAAGCTACCCAGGGAAGAACAAATAAGGAGAGAATTTTTCTTATTTAATATTAGAAATATTGAGGTTTAAAAGGGTTAGTTGGTTAATCGAAAAGATAAAATGACTGTTTCTTAATTTCTGGCCGGCTGTTCTACTAGTGTTGTTTATGCTTTCTGAGAGCAGACATGCAAATTGTTTCACAAAAGAGTATATTTGCTTTTTTTAACAGTCCTAAATGTTAATCCCCCATGACTTAAAAAATATTACCATCTTTGTATTATAAAAAATTAGAAGGTCATCCTTTTAATGATTTTAAGAATATTTTCTGTATGCCTTGTTAATTCTTTTTATGAATGAATCTCCTGACTTCTGAGTATATCAGCCTTTTGAGCTTTCTTACCATGTGATCAT
Source organism: Monodon monoceros (assembly GCF_005190385.1). Lineage (NCBI taxonomy): Eukaryota > Metazoa > Chordata > Mammalia > Artiodactyla > Monodontidae > Monodon > Monodon monoceros. Next base: position 152,854,291 of record NW_021703778.1, on the reverse strand, counting down.
ATGACCTCTTTTTCTACAGAATTATGATCTGGCACTGAAGTATTTCCAGAAAGCTGCTGAACAAGGCTGGGTGGATGGGCAGCTACAGCTTGGCTCCATGTACTATAGTAAGTAACACTGGAATTAATGATGGACACACCAAATCTAAATTACCTATTTTCCTCTAGATGCCACTATGATATGGAAGTGAGAGCTATCGAATTTCTAGCTGATTAATGTCCTCCCAATACAATGATGTGTGCATCTTGTGTTTCATTGTAGAGTATATTAATCTGTATTGATGTACAAATCTATATTAATAAGATTCACATCTTTCCAGAGTAAGAATTCTGAATTTCATTTAGTTTTATTCCTGTGTAAGGCTTCTCTGACGCTTCAGCTAAATCTTATTTAAGACTATTCCTAACCTCTTGTGTAATTTTCCTTACAGATGGCATTGGAGTCAAGAGGGATTATAAACAGGCCTTGAAGTATTTTAATTTAGCTTCTCAGGGAGGCCATATCTTGGCTTTCTATAACCTAGCTCAGATGCATGCCAGCGGCACAGGTGTAATGCGATCGTGTCACACCGCAGTGGAGGTAAGGGCTTTTCTACCAACCTGTATGTAGGAAATTAATTTGCCCCGTAGGAAAGTCTGCTGTTTTATTTATTTTTTTATTGGAGTACAATTGCTTTACAATGTTGTGTTAGTTTCTGCTGTATAACAGTGAATCAGCTATATGTATACATATATCCCCTTCCTCTTGGACCTCCCTCCTGCCCCACCCCCAATCCTACTGTTTTAATTCTGGTTTTCTTTGCATGATTTCTTCTAGAGTAGAAACAGACTTAGCCAACTAGCACTGGTATACTGAAAGAAGGCTCCGAGGGTCTGTGTGTTAGAATCACACTTATTCCATTTGTCTCTCCCTCCTGGAATCAGCGTTTATAAGGGCAGATATTATTGTCTACAGTCTCTCTAACACCTAAGACAGTATCTGAGACATGGTCAGCATCAAAAAGTGTACGTTAAGTGAACGTTCTTAGCGTTCTCGTAATTGGCACTTTAGAAGGACATTGTTAAACGCTTAGCAAAGTTTCTAAACCACTCTATGCTTCAGTTTCCTCGCTTGTAAAATGGAGCTGTTTGTTACTAGGACTTACCTCATAAGAGAGTGGTCCCTCATGGGAGGAGTAAGTGAGTCAATATACATACTATACATAAATCACTAGGATAGTGCCTGGCCAGAGTAAATGGTATATAATTGTTTGCTGTTATTTTTATAAACCTGTTCTAAAGACTAGGTGAAAGCTTCAAATAAATATCCCAGACTTTTATATATATACTTAGTAAAACTGCCAGAGATTGATTGAGAGAGCAAGCTTAACAATTGCTTATAGCCAAAGTGCAAAAATGATTTTCCAACATATCTTTCTTAATTTTGTATTGATTTTTTTTTCCTGTTTTTATAGTTGTTTAAGAATGTATGTGAACGGGGCCGGTGGTCTGAGAGGCTCATGACTGCCTATAACAGCTATAAAGATGGAGACTACAATGCCGCAGTGATCCAGTACCTCCTGCTGGCGGAGCAAGGCTATGAAGTGGCACAAAGCAACGCAGCCTTCATTCTCGATCAGAGTAAGGTTCATTTTAGTCCTGCCTTGGGTTAACCTGTTTAAAAAGGAAAGCCACAAAGATACTTCTCTATTATTATAACTAGAACATAACAGCACACATACTCAAGTTATTTTACCTCAGATCTCTAAGCCATCAAAGTTAGTTTTATACAGTTGACAATAGAAATGGATTTGACGTCCATCATAAAATTAACTGCTTTCATTAAATACATTTTTCAAACTACAGCAGATGCAGAAACATTGCTTTTCCAGTGGTATGTAGATCTCTAGTGTTTCAGTAGTCTCGTTATTAGTTCTGTGGTGAAAATGTGTCTCAGGAAGTAGTGTTGCCCTGAATGCAATGATTCCTTTGAACTCAGTATTTTATTCCCATACTTGTTTAATTTCAATAGTTTTTTCATTTAATATTTGTTATATCCCAGTACTTATTTAAATTATGCTCCATGTATCCACCCTGGTTTGCAGATAAAGCCTAAAAGTCTAGGGCCTTTCCTTAAACACCTGATTTGTATTTCAACTTTCCTTGTAGGAGAGGCAACCATCGTAGGTGAGAATGAAACTTATCCCAGAGCTTTGCTACACTGGAACCGGGCCGCCTCACAAGGTGAGTGGTTGGTTAATTCTAGGATAAGAATTTTACCCAGGGACCTTTCTTTATTGTTTTTTGTTTGTTTGTTTTTAATCTCACATAAAGATTAAATCATGTCATTCACCACTTTAAAATTAAGCAGAGTTACTAACTATAGTTTAACTTGTTTGCTTTCATGATTGGTATTCATTCTTAAAATGGAAGTTCCAGTCCCAGGGTTTCTAAGTTGAACTGCAAGGTCTTTATCGTACTGGACATTTATATCATACTATGCTTTACTCTTTGGTTTTTAGTTGGAGGCTAGTATGTTGTACTAAATGAGAACTGAATAGAACGTGTGATAGACTATAGGTGTAAAACCTAAGATTTCAGCCTTTCCCCACTGCTTTTTATTTGAATAGTTCTTTCTCACACATACTACTCTCAACATCGTCTGCCTATCCCTTTCTCCAAGCCTAAACAATGGTCCAGTTGAATTATTTTATTTTATTATTTTTTTAATAAATTTATTTATTTTATTTATTTATTTTTGGCTGCCTTGGGTCTTTGTTACTGCGTGTGGGCTTTCTCTAGTTGCTGTGAGCAGGGGCTTCTCATCTTTGCCGTGCACAGGCTTCTCATTGCGGTGGCTTCTCTTGTTGTGGTTCGTGGGCTCTAGGCATGCAGGCTTCAGTAGTTGTGGCGCACGGGCTTAGTTGCTCTGCGGCATGTGGGGTCTTCCTGCACCAGGGATCAAACCCATGTCCCCTGCACCGGCAGGCGGACTCCTAATCAGTGCGCCACCAGGGAAGCCCCCAGTTGAATTATTTTAAAATGTTAAATGACAGAGTAGAGTGATTGATCATCTGAGGAGTATTATTAGTGAAATAGAGATTACACCCACTTTGTTTTACCTCTCCCTGACTATTACAAAAGCCTTCTTCAGAAGAGCAACCCTTCTAGTTAAATTTTTACTGAATTTCTATGTTGGCTGAAGAATTTGTTATAAAGTCTGTGTGTTACAAATTAACATTTAGTTTATATAAACATGTTAGCAGGAGGAGAAATAAGAGTTTGGTCTGTTTTCAACACACCTTATTTATCGGCAGTTTTGCATTTACCTTTTGTTTCAGGCTATACTGTGGCTAGAATTAAGCTTGGAGACTACCATTTCTATGGATTTGGCACTGACGTAGATTATGAGACGGCGTTTATTCATTATCGCCTAGCATCTGAGCAGCAGCACAGTGCACAAGCTATGTTTAACCTGGGATATATGCATGAGAAAGGACTAGGCATTAAACAGGTGAGTGTGACTTTGAAACAAATGTATGGATAATGTAATTGTGATTTGGGGGGAAACATCTTCATTTTTATAGGAAATAGGTTTGCTTTAGAATGTGCTCAGATTTTAGGTGCTAACTTAAGAGACAGTTTTGTAATATTTCAGAAGACTGCCCTGCATCTCTCTCATCCTCGAGCACACACACATATTGATATCTATCTACACTGTTATATTTAGGATATTAAGCCAAAGATAGATTCATGAAAACGGAAAAGCAGTGCTGCCTCTGTTGATAACTGCTGTTTGAGAAACTGTCCATCAATAGCCAAATTCTATCATTTCTAGATTATTTTGAAATGAATTTAATATATTCATTCTTTTACCTTCCTAATGAAGCCTAACGTTCTTTAGACCCATGGTCTTAAGTTTTTGCCTGTGTACCCTTAAAATAATTTTGAAAAACTGTGTATCCTCTTGCACATTTTTAATTTGACATTTAAAATATCTCATCATAAGTTTCAAAGGGTCTAAGTCCTAGCTATTTTAAACACTAACATTTTTATAAATAAAATGACTAAATTACTTTAAGTACCAAAATAATTTGATAACCCCATTATTAATTTTTTAAAAATACACAGCAAATTCGTTAAATGAAAATAGTATCTTTTTCTTTTCTCCCTGAATTTATATTTTAGTCCATTATTCCCACAGAATTGTATACCAGTGTAATGTACTGATCACTGATCATGCTTATCTGAAACAAAAAAGTGTATAAATTCAAATTTGAATTTTATTTCCTGTGATTATAGGCTCTTAAGTATTAAGAAAAATTCTCGAGATATTATTAGCCATAGTTTGTCAGTTATTCATATACTATTGTTCTCATCAACTTCATAATATTATAAAATTTAATAAAATTTTTTGTCGTAATTATTGAAAATGTATCTTTTAATGAGATAAATAGAGCATTTTTAAAAATTAGCCTAAGTATCATGGAACAGGTTTACCATTAATTCTTGTTTTCATTTTATAAATATATGACTGGAACCTTGTTCACATAAATAAGTATATGGGAATGGGAAGAATTTTATTATAGTAAGGTCACTTAATTCTTTAAACTGCTTTAGAGTTATATGCTGTCTTGGTAGTTTGGGCTGCAGTGACAATACTATAGCGCAGTGGCTTGAACGATAGGCATTTATTTCTCACAGTTCTGGAGACCGGGAAGTTGAAGATCAAGGTGCCAGCAGATTTGGTGTCTGGTGAAGGCCCTCTTCTCTCTGTGTCCTCTCAAGAGGAAAGAGCGAGAGAGAAGCAGCAAGCTCTTTAGGGATTCTGATAAGGACACTAATTCCGTTCATGAGAGCTCTACCCTTATGACCTCATCCAATCCTAATTACCTCTCAAAGGCCTCACTTCCTCATACCATCCCATTAGGGAGTAGGGTATCACATATGAATTTTGGGGATACACAAACATTTAGTCCATAACATATGCCAAAAATCAGACTGATCTGTCATTAAAATTATTTCTAATGATCTGTCACTTGATAACTTGGTTAAGCCTCTGTTCAGTTCTGTTGAAAGCAAAGATTTGGAAATTAGAGACTTGCAAAAGGAGGTGTTCCCTGATCACTGGACTCATACTTTCTCAGTTTCTGGGAGTGATGTCTAAAAGGCTTTCCCAAGGCTTATCAATAGCTAATGATACTCCTTGCTCATTCAGTCACTTAGAGACACTTTGTGACCTTATGTGCTTTTAAATCTAGAAGGTTGTTCATTTCATTTTGTTAATGCACTGTTTTTTGTCAAAGTGCTTTTTTATTTTATTACACTTGAGTATTTTAATTCCAATATGTAAGTTTTGATATTTTACATTTATATTAATATAAGATACTTGAATATAGTTTTATCAAGAATCTGGAGCTGCAGGCTGAGTGCGTTCAGTTCATGGACAATCTCTGCCATGTAACATAGTTGTTGAAGCCTCCCTGCATTGTCAGATCAGTCAGCCAAATCAGACTTAGTTTCTATCAGAAAGCCTGACTTTGTTGATTCAAATAAAAGTAATATGGGTTTGATGCCTAATGTAAAGATTACCCGTAAGTTATGGGTTTTATACGCTTAGTAATAATTTGCTAAAGACAATCAGAATTAAAGTAATGTAACAGTCTGTTTTTATAATAGGCTGTAAAACAAGAAAACAAGAAAATTAATCAGTGTGCTTTTCTCATAATTTAATTTGTAATGTAAAGCTTATACAAATTCTTATGAATAAAGACTATGATAAAAGGGATAGAATTCCTTTGATTAGCATTAGGGGAGGGAACCCTGGGATTCAGCTTTTAAGAATAATTAATCATGTATAAAAATCAGAATAATTTCATTCGTTTTTATAAGATATTATGATCACCTTTTCTTACGTTTTCTGTTTTTTTAAATAAAAGAGATACTCATACTCTAAAAGCTAATCAGTCCAGCATCCAGTATAGATAGAAAAATATTAAGTATTAAACAAGATGAGGATTGGTTAAAATTGGAATAAATAATTCAGGATTTGATTGATAGATAAGATTTAATTACCCTATTGAATCATCCACACAGAGTCTGCAGATCACATAAAGTTTGATGCATGATCTTGAAAAATATACTTTTCCGTTATCATGAATCTTGAAAAATATACTTTTCCGTTTTCATGAATCTGTCTTTGGCTTAATATCCTAAATAACAGTGTAGATATCAATATGTGTGTGTGCTCGAGGATGAGAGAGATGCAGGGCAGTCTTCTGAAATATTACTACAAATAAAATTTGTTACATTTTTTAAAAAGTCAAAGACACTGACCATGCTGTTACTGTTATTTGAAGGTGCTCTTCTTTTTAACTAAAAGGATTCACCTCAGGGACAAGTATAGAGAATAGCTGAAAGTAACTGCTTATATTTAAATATGTAGAAAAAGTCAGTCTTAATATTTAGCCTTTCTTTCCCATGTCTCATGGAATTCTTACCTATGAGTTTGGTATTCTTTGACAGTAGTCAGGGGATGGGAGAAGTGAGGTTGTTAAATGAGAATTTTGCACCTCCCACCATCCCATTCTACCACTTATCTAAATGCAGAGCACTCCAACCTGGGCCAAAATTAGTAATGACTTGTTTTGCCCTTTATAGAAATACATCTAAGACAGGAAAACACAGGATGCAAGTCCCTTAACACTGTCCATGCATGCACCCCTTGGAAAACTTTGAGTATGTCTACCCCAGTTTGAAGATCACTGTTGCAGACTGAAACCAGGAATTGCTTACACTGACTGGTTATAAGTAGGAAAATATTAACTTGAGACTTACAGGTCACCCCTGGAAGTCTCCAGGTTAACAGTGTTATGCATAGGTATATAGCTGTGTCCACCGTATCTGCACAGCAAGTGGGATGTCAGATCAGGGGAACACAAGTTAACTTTTAAATTTTTCAACTAAGTTTTTCAAAATTAAGCAGTTAGATAATTAAACAAATTTTACCTAATTAAAGCTTGGGTTTTTTTCTTTAGGTAAGGGAAATTTTAAAATGAAACTTGAAAGGTAAAATAAACTTTCCTAATATATAAATAGTAATTATTTTTACTTAGTTTAACAAGAAATGAACTTTGGTTTACTACCCGTATTATAGGATATTCACCTTGCAAAACGTTTTTATGACATGGCAGCGGAAGCCAGCCCAGATGCACAAGTACCAGTCTTCCTAGCACTCTGCAAATTGGGTATTGTCTATTTCTTGCAGTACATACGGGAAACAAATGTAAGTGGTCCATGTCTCTTTTAACTAAAATACAAATGATGTAACCTTCTCAGTCCACAGTTTCGTTTTTGCAAAGTTGGGGGAGGGGAGGAAGGACCTGCAAGTGTCTGGTCTCTTTCCTTCTTCCCAGATGAAGGGACCTCATCAGGTGAGGGATGAGAATAGCCACAAAGCACTTAACAGTTCCCAGGTAACATTTGACAATGGTTCCCAGTGCTAAAGCATTTTTCATTGGTGCAGATGTTTCCTGGTTTAGGGAAAACTGAGACTAAACCATGGCAATTTGAAATAGTAGTTAACTAATTCCAGTAAACATTAAATCAGATGACTGCCTAGCAGTGACTCAGACCAGCCCCTTAAAAAGAGAGTTTAAGACATGAAAAGAAGTAGAACCTGAGAACCTGTCCAGGCTCTTGTACTTCAGATTCTCCTGATAGTGGAACATGTTAAAAATACCACTGAAACTATATTTTCTAAAAATACCTTGAATTATTTAAATATGCTTAATGATAGTACTTTGCTAGGAGATGGGTGGGTTACCCATTCTCTTCAAAACTACCAACTCTAGTTACCAACACAATGTTGGTTCTCTTGGGTTCTCCAGTTTTCTGTTTTGTTTACAGTACCTATCGTTCCTCCTAATGGATTCACTGGTGCAGCATTTAACTCTGAAAGTCCTAAAATGTATGCAGAAAGAAGGGCTATTTAACTTTAATTCACGCCAGACCAGAAAAGGATGATGTTTCAACCTTTTGTTAATATCTTTTAGAACAAGTTGATGCACCATTTCAGCACTAGATTCCGGAAGGGGCATTCCCTCTTTGTTACACAGATGTAAATTTAGTCCATGCTGCTTCCGCATCTATAAAGAGAAATTCGACAACTTCTCCCTTTTGCAGCCCTAGCACATGCACTGAGGTCCTCCACGTATAGGGCTCCAGAGGGCTGGAGATGGTGGCCTCTGTCCTCTTGATTGCTTATACATTTGTAATGTCAAATTTATAATTGTTCAGTAGCGTGAGCCAGGGTATGCTGTACGCTCCGTTAACTCAAAGGATCCTTGTTCCTTTAACTGAGAAGCTAACAGTGTGGCCGCCTGCTCTTTCTGTCTCAGGACTATTTCAGACCCTTGTCTCTCACAGCTTTCATTAGTAATAAACTACTGATAACAGTCTGGGATTTGGTCATGTATACACCACGTTAAGTTGTTGTGTTTCATACAGAAGTTCCAAGAAGACAATAAAATGCCCAGTAATCCTACCACCTAGATATTCCAACTTAAAAAAAAAAAAAAGAGTAATAAGTATTGATGGTAAGAAAGTCAAAAAATACAGAAAAACAAAGTCTCCTATTGTGGGTCCCACCCCAGGGAACACAGTTAATAGTTTGTTATAATTTTTTTTACAGAAAAATTTTAGCACCTGCACCTACAAATATTATGTTATGGGGACCTTTTAAATGTAATTTTATTTAAACATAAAGGATTATGCCCCATATTTACTTTCTTTGTGGGTAAGCATCAGTCAGAAAATACCAGGAATAATTTAAGTGACACTAAAACAATTAAAATATCATAGATGAAGAAAATAACTTTTAAGTTCAATTTCAGTTGTTAAATATTTAGTTAAATCCTAACTAAAAAGCATTATTTGTTCAGCTATTGAATTTCTGAATTCCTGTCATCTTCAGTTACATGAGAGAAGTAGTAAAATAGCCCTGCTTTCATTAGAAGAGAGCTTTTTTAGCTAGTGTGTCAACACTAGAAATAGGTTATAGGTGAGGTGTGCCAAGATGCTGATATCTGCCCCCCCTTGGTCCTCCATTGTCCCCAGTGTTTGTTTCAAATATTTCCTGCGAAAAATGGTTGGAAATCAGTGCGTTAGGTTACTGATGGAAAGGAACCATAGCTCTGGTCCTCAGACATTATTTTGAGTTTCAGTTGAAGGCTTTTAAAACTTTCTTTTTTTTCAGTTGAACTCATTGTCTTTATATTTTTGTCTTGTTTTATCCTTAATTTTATTAGATTGGATCCTTTGTTAAAGTCTGGTGGGTTTTATTTTTATTTTTTTAATTGAAGTGTAGTTGATATACAATACTATATAGAGTTGCAGGTGTGCAATATAGTGACTCACAATTTTTATAGGTTATACTCCATTTACAGTTATAAAATAGTGGCTGTAATTCCCATGTTGTATGATGTATCCTTGTAGCTTATTTTATACCTAATAGTTTGTACCTCTTAGTTTCCTACCCCTATATTGCCACTCCGCCTCTTCCCTCTCCCCACTGATGACCACTAGTTTGTTCTCTATATCTGAGCCTGCTTGTGTTTTGTTATATTCACTAGTTTGTTGTATTTTTTAGATTCTGCATATAAGTGATATCGTACACTATTTGTCTTTCTCTGTCTGACTTATTTCACTTAACATAATGCCCTCCGAGTCCATCCATTTTGCTGCAGATGGCAAAATTTCATTCTTTATTATGGCTGAGTAATGTTCCATTGTGTATATATGTACCACGTCTTCTTTATCCATTCATCTGTTGATGGACACTTAGGTTGCTTCCACATCTTGGCAATTATGAATAATGCTGCTATGAACATTGGGGTGCATGTATCTTTTAGAATTAGTGTTTCTGTTTTTTCAGATATATACCCAGGAGTGGAATTGCTGGGTCATATGGTAGTTCTGAGTTTAGTAAAACCCTTTTTTTTTGGAACACATTGCAAAATGTTACTAAAGCCAATTGATATAATAAATTCTGTATTTATCTCTAATCTGTGATGTAACTTTCCTAGCTCCTTCTATTACATTTTAATGATCATAATGATTTTTATACTTTTCTCATTAAGCTTCGAGATCTGTTCACCCAGCTTGATATGGACCAGCTTTTGGGACCTGAGTGGGACCTTTACCTCATGACCATCATCGCATTGCTGTTGGGGACAGTTATCGCTTACAGGCAGAGGCAGCACCAGGACATGCCTGTCCCCAGGCCTCCCGGGCCACGGCCAGCACCACCACAGCAGGAGGGGCCACCCGAGCAGCAGCCACCACAGTGACCCACGGCGGCCAGCCTTGACCAGTGACAAACAAGGAAATCGTTTACCAAGAACACTTGCATTTGATTTAGGACCTTGGATCAGTGGCCACCTCCTGGAAGAGGCACAAGGAAGCATTGAATTCCTAAAGCTGCTTAGAATCTGATGCCTTTATTTTCAGGGATAAGTAACTCTTACCTAAACTGAGTTGAATGTCCGTTTCAGTGCCGTATGGAATAACAACTCTCAGTGGCTCCCCTGCCCCCCCTTTTTTTTTCCTGGAAACATGTGAGACACTCAAGGTAATGTCTGCTGTGTCCAGCTATCTTTCTTGGGTCCTTTTGGTCATTCTTTCAATGTGCATAAGTTCTGTCAACCATCTTTAAGGTCTCATGCGTCGACACTAAAAACTGATCGATGTAAAAAGGAAAACCCAGTTAGTTGCAGATTTAACCTTAACATGTTTGAAAGTCTGAAAATAGAACTTGCCTTTTAAGTTAAAAAAAAAAAAAAGCCTTCTAAGTGTTTCAGAACTGCGATAACCGAGGAACTTTTACCAGGCCACATGCAAGTATACGTATTCAGCATATTTGTTACTTTAAAAGGCAAGGTTGGGAGGCTTCTTACTGTTGGTGATTGTCATACTTTATACCATACTTCTCTCCTTCAAAGACTGAAAGGCCATGTTAAAGAGTTTTATGTGAACTTCATTTCCTTGGAATGGAATATATAGAAAACATTGTGAACTGACTTCTTGAGCTAACACGTGAACTTGTCCCAAATTACTCAATGTAATTTGCTTGCTTGTTTTGAGTATACAGAGCCTTTATCTGGAAGCCAGAGGATGGACTAAAGGGGAGAGATTAGAAAACAATATTGAAGAACTCTGAGTGGGGTACCAGGATCACAGACACACTTTCCCAAAAGTTGAAGCATTTGCTCCCAGGATTTATTTTACTTTGCATTTCTTATTGCAAAAGAAAAGACCACCCTCCTGAATTTTTAAAATATGTAATATTGTTGCCAAGCTATGGCATACAGTGACTACCATTACGATACTAACACTCAGAGAATCTGAGATGCATTAAAATCAGTGGTTGAGGAAAGCCAAAGCCTGTTTGTACTGTTCAGGGAGATTTTTATTTCTGCAGTTTGATGTTACAGTAGAAGATCAACCACTTGCTTAGCTTTTGTATTCACCACCCTCGCACTGTTAACATCAGGAAAATCAAGGCTATTAGACTTCAGAATTGTCTGGTTAAGTACTACAGAAAACAACAACGACAGCAACAACAAAGAAAACAGAGAAGGTCACATACCACAAATGAAAAAATTAAAACTTCAACCAAATTGTATTCCTTTTTGTTGTCGGATGGCAGCGTTCACCAGCCTGTATCTGGTCTGAGACTCTCTTAGTGTGTGAGCAGGCTTTCTGTGCCTGCTGACCTCATCTGTTTATATTAATCTTTATACTCTTTTTCCATAACCCCTTATCTGCCAGAAAACTTGAAGAGTTGTAAGACTTTGGTTTTTGAAGTAGAGATTGTATTTAGAACTAGAGTGAATTAGTCTGTAATGAGCGTGAAGGCTCTAAATGTGAAGTAGTGTGCTTTTTTGGTGTTTAGAGTATTATGAGAAACCTGGTAAGCAAACTTTCCTCCTAGATAATTGCTTCTAAATAGGAAGAGGTGATGACAGCGAGAACCATATGTATAAATGCAGATCTGAAAGGTAAGAAATTTTACCCTCAGAAGTGTCATGTTGCTTTGGGCGGCTCATGTAAATATTAAGACTTGTTTGATCTCTTACATTAGAGATTTGAGTACAGTCGGTACAGTATGTTGATGTCTTCACCCCTGCCTGTTCTCCCCCAACCTTCAAAATAAGTATGATCCACAGTAGCAACCACGCTTCATTTCGAAGGAACTGTTTTAATTTATTTAAAACTTGAACAACTAAACTTCCATGTTTTTCTACCATCCACCTAATTTTTCCTTTAGCAGCATTCTTATCTCTATCTTTACTTCCCTCTGTTAGTACTTTGAAAAAACATTTCTTAAAGCAGTTTGCACTACCCAGAGGCAGGTGGGAAAGCGTGGTCTTGTTCTCCAGGCAATAACTTCCCGGTAGTGTACCACTAGCCATGTCCTTTTTATTAATCTCCCAAATAGATCTTTTTCTTGGCTTTTGTCCACCTCCTGTTTTACCCTGGGTCATTTGCTACTGGAAATTTGAATGGTAAATTTAAAATAACTTCGTTCCTATGGCTTCATTTAAAGACTGTCTCAAAATACTTTGTTCCCTTTTTCATTCTGTACAAGAGACATGATACCTAAGCAAATAGGAACTGGGTTTGGTGTTTCTCCTAAAATAATGCTCAATACCTACCTAATCAAATGGCATCCATTTGAATAAAATGACAGTAACTAAAGCTAGTTAATGTCAGTGACATTAAACTAACTCCAGGATTCAGGAGTTTTAATGTTAGAATTTAGAGCTAGCAGAGTACGGCTTCATTTCTCCGTGGTAGCCCTTCTCTCCCGATCCCTTTTATAGTCTGTCTTCCTGCCTTCCAAGGTGATGACAGTAGTACTCTACTTAGCTTCTATTCTCTTGTGCATTTGGTTTCTTGGTTAGTCAACTGTTCCAGAGTCTTGAGACTATCTGTTTTGCGTTTTGTTTTATGTTAACAAAGGTAGCATTGGGGTTTGGGGTTTGGTTTGTTTTTTTTTTCCTTTTTGTTTTTGGAGCTTTTGTTTCTGTATTCTGGGTAAGGCTTATCTTATTTTTGGTTAATATCCAATGGCACAGAAAAATAAACCAAAAGGTTTCTTTTTTTCAGAATTCATTATTATTTAGATGAACTTGTGAGTCATTAATCTTAATACTGTTGAGGATGTGTTACCCTTCTGCATATAAGGTTAATTTGTGAGAGTTTTACTGCTAAGCCATTTTATCTCTGTACCATTGGGAAGTTGTAGAAACTTCTGCTGGTGATCTGGCCATGATCTGTTGCTTTATTTAATTAAGGAGCTGCTGTTGCCTCCAGGAAACTTAAGTATTTTGTATAAGCTTTTTTTTTCTCCCTTTCTTTGCTCCTCATGTTTGTTCTTCAAACCAGTGTTTGGAAGTATGCATGCAAGCCTATAAATGAAGACCACAGCTCTTCATGTGTGTAGCATGTGTATTATATTGTCTAGCTACATCTGCAGAAAACCTTTTTCAGAGGTTTGGACTAACATTTCACATGCACATTTCAAAACAAAAAGTGCTTCAGAGAAACAGCCCCTTTACCTACCAAGAAGAGCAACGTGGGCTACATTTGTCCCAATAACAGCTAGTGTTTGTTTTGAAAGTGAATTTAATTATGTTATACAATATTATGACTACAACTGTGCAAGAAATAAAGCAGAAGAAACTTCTATTTTCACGAAAATACTTTTCATTAGTCATTGCTCTCAAATGTAAATACAAAATTTCTGAATATCATATTGTCAGAGGCACTACCTGATTTTTAAATGTGTAGTAGTCCTCGAAAAGAAGCTAAATTTCTCCTTCCACTTGGTATTTCAAGAGAATTGAAAATATTCCAAGTAAAAATGATTTGTATTTTTAAAGTGACTATTTGCACAAGTAAAAACCTGATGTGTGCGTGAGAAGGATGTCTCGGTTGTGTGCAGGGTCACCTCTCATGCACCAGTTTTCATGTTTGGAATAACAAGATGACACTATTCTCTTTGATTTAAATAAAAAAATCATAATATTGATACGATCAAGGTGTAACCACTATCAATATTTAGGAGACGTTTTAAAAGACCGTAAGCTGGCATTGGAAAGAGCACCATGGTAGACTTCTTGTAAATTTATTTTGTATTTAATTAAATTCAATATAAAGGCTGGTGAAGTGTAATATAATTGTGTAAACAAATCCTGTTAATAGAGAGATGTACAGATTCGTTTTGTACTGTATCTTGAAACCTGTGAAATAAAGATTCCACCTCTGGTTATCCTGTATGCTATAACGTACCATGGCCAGGCACCTCTCCAGGCAGACTTTTTTTAAAACCTGAATCATTCAATTTTTTCATGAACCATTTTGGAAATTCAGAAACTTCTATAAAGCATTGATTAGGGGCAGTTTGAATCCATCTTACATTTACTTTTAACTATTGAAATTCAGATTTCTGTAAGTTGAATTTTATCCTGCAGAATATGAATTTGCTAAGACATGTTTCCCTTTTTAAATCTCTGAGATCTTTGACCTGAATCAGCCTGTGATATATAGTATGCGTATTCACTTTTATCCTGATTATGGTAAAACTTAGCTAAAGTTTGTTTATGCATTGTCTTTTCCCAGAAAGTTTTTAGGAGGGCTTACAGAGCTACATAACGGTGCAACACGACAAAATTTACATAGGATAAGTAAGTAAAGGGGAAACAAAGGAGAAAACAGTATTAAATCAGGAGTGAACTTTGTACACAAAATGCATGTTAGAACCAGGCTACAAATCTGGCCCTAACTTCCTAGCAGCCAACTCAAAAGAAATCGAGCTAAAATGTTCACCTTAGAAGCATCAGATCCTTGAAAAAGTTTGGATGATGCAGATTGTGGCAAGTGGAGAAATTGGGTCTCAAATTTTACTTCTGGGAGCATAGTCAGCCACCCAAGATGACTTTGACCTTGACTAAAATAAAAGTTTTGAGGAAGTTGGACATCGGAGCTGTAACATCAGCAGTTTGATCATTCAACCTGGAGTTGGGTGTGATGCCTATTTACCAGTTAGCCCCTTTCTGACAAGTCATTAAAATGAGTCCTTGGTCTTCACGGGATGCAACTTGATGAGAAACAGCTTCTCCCTTTTACCTTTATGACACTAATTTGGATTGGCTACACTAACCTTGAAATTTGCTTATACTGTGTCACGACATATACATAAATATATGCAAGTAAAAAATTAGAAATAGTTTCTGTAGTAGAAACTACAAAAAAAAAAAAAAAGGAAGATTTTTTTACTTTTTGGATATTTTCCAAATACTTGAAGAGTCAAGTGAAAAATAAAATGAGCTTTAGGATCTCCCAGTTCAAAAGGAGATGCTTCTGCATTACTGGATCTTGTATATTTCTTCCCATGTCATTTCCACCACTACTTAGAAAGCCATCAGATTGAACAAACTTGAGCAAAAACTCTGGTTTTCCTAGTGGCCAAACGTTTTCAGTCTGGATTAATTTATTTTAAACATGACCTAGTGTTAATGCTGAATTGTGTATTAAGTCCCACTTACAAAAACCCCACGTGATTTTTTTCTTATGTAAGTTGAGTCTAATATGGTCAGTTAATTGACTTGAGAACATTCATATAAATATTTTCTGGTTTTGCTCAGTCCAGTTTCCTTTTGCCCTCTCTCTACCTCCCAATAGAACTCTTATTTAGCCTCTCAGGATTGAAAAGCATTTCTCATAAGTCTTCTAAGTATTAGATATGAGATTTAAGTATCCTAAACAAGGATTCTGACTTTGAAGTTGTCACTGAGTTTTACATGATTCAAGATTTAAATGTGAACAACGGAAGCCTCCATTCTTGGAAACATTTATTTCAAGATGTGAAAGCACAGCTGTGAGTTTCAGAATTTGTGCATCTGGGTTTCCCCACTCTTCACCCATGCATTGCCTAAATTTTTTTTTCCTTAGGAAAATTTGATTAATTGACTCTTTTTGTTCTAAATGAAAACAAATAGAAACTAATCCCGATTGTGCAAGAGAGGAAGGGGAGGAAGTAGAGGGAATCATCCAGCTGGTCTTGTTTCCCTTGTACTAGTGAAGAATTTACTTGAATTTTCTTCAACCTATACAGATACTATTTTCTTTTGCATACTATTTGGACAATGTTCTTTGGCTGGTAGCATCTTACACGATGCATGGAAATTTACTGCCAGGACAGAGGTGAGAACAGCACACTGGTTTCCCTATAGTCCCTATTTTGACTCTAGATGAAATAAATGCTGTAAATGGAACTGTCCACACTGGAGCTGTGAACAACAGCCTTTATTATTTCAAAGGCAAGGAAAAAAGTAATTGAAGAAGCCTTAGATGTGTTAATTGGTATTTATATTTCATCACTCATTTAAGGCTTAAAAGTAATTAAGACTGCATAACTAATGCTTTTTGTACTCAAGTTCACTAAACCAAAGAAGGAACCTATTAGGTCTCACCGGGCACAGTGAACTAAGCTAGGAACTGGACATTTATACCTTAAAGCAGTGAAGTAGAAGAAAGGCCTGTGAACTGGGATGAAACCCCAGCCTCAGCTACAGAAAAACTACACTGCATCCCAGTAGACCTATTGCCACTAATGAAAGGGGCTTTTTAATTACGAGTCACTATTCCAGTGCCAGAGTCATGATGACAGATTGGACAGATGCACAGGGATGGACCTATACACAACCTCCACGGCCTATAGTTGGGTCTTGCATTCCCGACAGGTTCTCCCGTTGACCCTCCTGAGTTGCCTAATCCCTTCATAAAAGCGATTAGGGATCAGTCCTGCCCCCAGTGAATGGCGCTGAAATGCAAAGGAAGAAAGGAAGGATGCCATAGCAAGGGGAGAAAAGCTCTGGACTGGGCTCTAGTCCTCACGGTGAGTGGATGGTCTTGGGCAAACCGCTCATTTTATCAAGAGGCTGCTTGCACTGGATGGTCATTAAGGTCTTGCCAGCCCTCGGAGGTTTTAAATGCCAAAAGCAATTGAGTAGACATTTTTTTCAATAACCAGCTAGCCTGAGAGAACCTCGCAGTTGGCACTCAGTTTGGGGTTTTGGAAAACTTAGGTCACCATGAAGTCCATCTGGATGTAGGTGTACTTCCTGTTCTGATATCAGATGCCCTAAATATCAAACCTGGGTTTGAGCAAACTGCAATTTTTCTTTGGTGACCTTATATCCCTTTAAGGCTAAAAGCTTTAGGAAGTGGAGGCTGTCTTCCTGTGAAGAGACTTGAGAAGGAGAGCAGAGTATTACAAGGGGGAGTCCAATGGATTATGAGGCCTTGAGCCTTGTAATCTTCTGTTACAGGGTTTATGCCTTGAAGGGCTTCTTTCTTTATAGGATATTGATTAATTCTGGGAAGAAGTTTTGAAGGATCTATTTGAATCTTGATGGGAGGTGGACTGCAAAATTTGCCCATATCAGTTGGAGATTTTGCCCACAAGGAGTGTGGTAGCTGATTCAATAGGGACAAATTATCAGTGTTTCCAGAATCAGTATAATAGCGTCAGAGATGGAGCAAGGGTCCAGAGATGTCAAATGGTCATTGAGTTCACTGGTTGGCTGCTTTGATGGCTATTATCAAGTTCTAGAATTATTTTATCCTTTTGGGAGAAAGAAATGCCAGCATGATACTTCCCTAACAAATCTCAGTGTAGTAAATGGATAGGGGTAGAGAAACTAAGGAGAAAAGGGTGTGTACCTCTCAAAGGGCCTAAACGAAAGAGAATAGCTTTAGAGACTGAAACCTCTTAAGGTTCATTAGAGATCCCCAGTATTTGAACTAGGTTTTTGTTGTTGGGTTGTTGTTTTTTTTTGCCACGCCATGCAGCTTGTGGGATCTTAATTATCTGACCAGGGATTGAACCCGGGGCCACGGCAGTGAAAGTGCTGAGTCCTAATCACTGGACTGCCAGGGAATTCCCTGAACCATTTTAATACTCCAAGGAGGGGGCTGCTTTATAGTAGTGGGGTTGAAAAGTAATCCATGTTGGAAAAGAAGTAAAACTGTCACTGTTTGTAGATGACACTACACATAGAAAATCCTAAAGATGCTACCAGAAAACTACTAGAGCTCATCAATGAATCTGGTAAAGTTGCAGGATACAAAATCAATGCATAGAAATCTCTTGCGTTCCTATACACTAACAACGAAAGATCAGAAAGAGAAATTAAGGAAATGATCCCATATAGCAGTGGGGCTGAGCACCGAGAGTGTGGCTCCAGTGTCAGGACTGGAAAAACTTCATTCCCAATCAGGGGAAATGTTTCTTCAATCTGATTAAGAGGGAGGATTGGGAAGAGTTCCTGTAGTTCTGTGGAGCCCCGTCACTGAGAATCGGGAGGATGTCACAAATGCTAGTGAACGGGCTGAAGGTGCCTAAGTACTTAAATTTGTAACAATCTCTTTTCCAGTGTTCTGGCTCTTTGCAATAATAGCAAAAGCTTAGGAGGCTTTGGGTTTCATTTAGGAGCCTTCATTTGTTGGAGATGAAGATTAAGAATTCTGTCAGTCTCCCTTTCAGGTGGGAGAGTGGGAGAGAGCTGGTCTGGCAGAATAACCAAGTCTAGAGTAGACATCGTTTCCCATTCCATCTTGGTCCTTTTTACTAGAAGGGAAAGATCCTGGTTCAGCCCATTAATAAAGTTAGAGTTAAAAGCTACCAGGATGGAATCAGCATCTGAAGGAAGACTAGAATTTTCTTTAAAAATAATGCAAAGCCAATTGTTCCCTGGTGGCGCAGTGGTTGAGAGTCTGCCTGCCAATGCAGGGGACACGGGTTCGAGCCCTGGTCCGGGAGGATCCCACATGCCACGGAGCAACTAAGTCCGTGGGCCACAACTACTGATCCTGCACTCTGGAGCCCGCGAGCCACAACTACTGAAGCCAGCACGCCTAGAGCCCGTGCTCCGCAGCAGGAGAGGCCACCGCAATGAGAAGCCCACGCGCCCCAGTGAAGATCCAACGCAGCCCAAAATTAATTAATTAGTTAAAATACAAATGCAAAGCCAATTGTAATAATCATGAACATGTTCAGATTTTTTTGTGCAAGACTGAATTTTGTTCCAATCCACAGGCTTTGGAAAAGCCCTATGAATTGCTCGATGAAGTCACCTAGGGATTCCCCGAGCCTGATCATGTCAGTTAGTAGGCTGGTCTCCTGGTTGTAATTCTAGAGACCTTTCAGGATGTTCCCAATTAGCAGTTGTCATCTAATGCTGGGCCTGGCCTTCACTGACAAGCCTATGAACTAGCTGGTATATAAGTCAGAAAAACCAGGTTGAAAAGTTTGAATGGCTATATTAAATTCCTCAGCAAATCTGTGAGGATTTCAGCTACTTTGGGAAAATCTTTGACTATGGCTCACAGCTCAGCTTTAGTCCAGGGAATATAGAAATTAAAGGTTTAACCTCTGGATCCTCGGAAGTCTTCATTTTAAAGGGAAAGGTTCTGATATGTTCAGAGGAAAAGGGATCGGGCAGAGTTTTGGAGAAACAGGGAAGTTTGGCAAGAGAATTAGTATGGGGAACCTGAGGGTCTAGAGGGGGGAAGGCAGCGTAGGAAGGGCGGAGGAAGGGGGACCAGAGGTGGAACCAAGGAAGAGCCTGAGGCTTCAGGAGCCATCTTATCTTTCTTTAAGTCTGTTTGCCTCAGTTAATCTTAAAATCTTATTTTGCAGAGAGGCGATTTTAGGCTCCTGATAACTCTTGGGAAGTCTCAAAATACCAATCAAAATATGTGCTCTACTGAGTTCCGGAAATTTTAGAGCTATTGTGGTCTAGTTTGTTTTTAAGAAATTTAAGTTTGGGGATGTCAAAAGTTCCCCATAATGGCCATTGATATTTTAAATTGCCTTTGGTTAGGTTGGTCCATTTAGTTAGAAATGCACGTGAGGATAAACTGTGGATTTTTTAAACATAAAATCAGCCAGAGTTCCTGGGGTCAGGGGCACCCTCAAAATATTTAGGTAACTGGGATCCCATTTCTCAGAGGTTTTTCTCTAGAATAAGTTTCAAACAGCTTAAACAGCTCAAATAACTCTATTCAAACAGCTTAAACAGTTCAAGTATCTCAAACATCTTGCAGATTGAATAGCTTGCAGGCCTAATACCAGCCAGTTCTAAGGAACAGGTTGGTCCCAGAGGAACCAGGCCAAAGGTTTTCCAGCCCGTTGCCATAGAACAGCCCCTGTTTCACAGGATGGGGCTGACACTTCTCAGCCAGTTTCTGTTGAAACCATCTGATCTCAAAATCAGACCGAAGTGCCAATGAGTATTTGCATACAAAACCAGGCCTTAACCAGAAAGGACTAAACCTTAAAATAGATCCTAAATAAAGCCTGGAGAGCTTCAAACACAAAGGGGGCAGAAACTCACATCCAGGAGAAAGAAAGACCTTCAAATTCCAAGGTTGGCAAGAAAAGCAGTGAGCACAATGGGCTCGATTGTGGGTACCACACCTGTTTGCTCACCAGCCCTGGGGCCATATGGTCTTCAGGGGTCTTCTCTGGTCCCCATATGGGCCACCAAAATGTTAACCTAAAACAAATAGACTGCCAGTTATTTCTGCAGCAAAAATGGGTTTATTTGGGATCAGGAGAGAGTTGTAATTTGGGGTCTGCAACCATGGCAAGGCAAGTGCAAGTCCCCTGAACAGGGAGGGGAGGAGATCTCTCCTACAGAGGGGAAAAGGAAGTCGGGGAGGCTATAGTAAACATAGAGTCCATCGTTTTTTCATTGGCAAAATCCTTGCCAGGAAAGAAGTCTTTCTTCTTCCCACTGGGCTCCCCTATTGTTTCAGGCCATGAGAGCATCCCCTTCTGGTCTCCTATTTAATTGAGGCTTCGGTTTATTAACTTTTTACAAAGGCATGAAGACCACCTAGAGCACACCAGTGTTGGCTCAACTCTGCTCCACCATGTCTAGGGCCTCTGCTGGGCTGGCTTGAGAAGCCACATGGCTGGGGCCTAAGCCTTTTCCTGTTTGACGTGTTCCAGGGCCAGAAAATCCAAGACAGCTCCTTCAACTCATGTCTGGTGCCTGGGCTGAGATGTCCAAAACAGCTGGGCACTCGCCCTCTCAGGGTCCATAAAATTGCCCCAAAGTAAGAATTACAAGAGCCCTGGTGTTGCTGCAAGGGACCTGGCCTTGGGAGCCCCAGACGTCATCTGCACTGCCCCCTATGAGTCACCAAGTCACTTAGGCCGGCCCAGATTCAAGCGGTGTGGGCAGAGGAAGCCTTCCGGTGGAGGATAGGCATGGGTAGACTGGGAGGGAAGGAACCAACAGTGTCCATCTTGGAGACAGGCTGCCACAATCACAGTTCGTTTTCCTTCGTGGCATCAGCAACCTTAGAAGTTAATAAACAGCCCATTGGTTATGAAAATCATCAGTGTTTGACTTGCTTCTAGATAATTCCTCTGTATACAACTCCTGCTATAAATTGTGAGAATCTAAGGGTGACACAATTAATCAGACATCAGCCCCATCCTCAAGGACTTCATTAAAAAATGGCCTCGGGCT